>NW_017670716.1:238052-303382 GCF_001879085.1 Nicotiana attenuata | reverse complement strand
ATTAGTTCCACTCAAAAGCCAAACCAACCACCCCACACTTTAACTTTTACAAAGTTCATAAATAATTCAAGTGCTCATGAGAGGTTACAATGGTTCAAATAGATGGTTAATTCCAACAAATGGGTAAGACTTGTAATGTGGTTGCCAAGAAACAGGATTATAGGCTCAAAGAGGTTAACTAAGATACATAACAATTAGGTGGGTAAAATATACATATCTGGCTCAACAAGAAAACGCCTATATCACTTCCAAGACTGAACAACATTACTATTTCGCTTTATAAACACACGGGGCAAGTTCTAGGCATCAAATGCACTGCACAGAATAACATCTAAACCTCACACACACATGGCACATAACTCACTCAGGATTGGATTCATCAAGACACTCTAGTCAAAGCAGTTAAGCAAAGTTAAAATCATACAATTTAAGGTACTTTTACAAGAGTCAAAAACTGAGCCTAAGCGTCACAACCAAAGTACTCACTGTTCTCAAGGCATAACCAAGTCAAGAGATATTGCTTCAATTCAAAGCACAACACAATGGCTCTTATTCCTTTAAAAAAAACTAACTACACCCGGTTCAAATAAAACCTTGGAAAAGAACCGTGGTTTAAAGAAAAACCAAGGGGTAAATACTACACTACCTAAAACAAAACAAAAAATCTTTTTGGTATTTTCTTTAGACTTACTTCCCTCAAGAAAACTGTGTAGAAGATCCGTCATCAGGAAAAGTCCAATCTTTTAAAAAAAAATTATTTAATTAAACGAACACAGCTAAAGTAGCATGAAGCGTCACCCGGATAATCTCCTCACCCCACACTTAAAATTGTTCATTGTCCCCAATGCACACCCATACATACAAGAGGGTAAAAGAAACTCCCTAGTAGGCCAAAGGCCGAAGCACTAGCAGTTCATGGGGTACTCAGACTTCTCCCAAGCTTGGTCCTTCGTGTGGGTACCTCACACTTAGTTCTAACCATTTGGTTTGCTGATGCATCCTTCCAATACCTTTGCTTTCTATGCTCCTAGAAAATAAAAAAATGACATTACAAAAATAATACAATTAAAATAATAAAATAAATAAATAAAAGAAAGCAATAAAGCTGGGTTGCCTCCCAACAAGCGCTTGATTTAACGTCGCGACACGACGTGAATCAATTTCTGCCTCCACTTTGAACTTATGAATCGGATCCCAAGTTTTGATTCTGCTCTATGATCATGCTCCTGGGGTGGTGGAACGGATCTGGCTGGCCCAATAAAATAATGTAGTATTTTGCACTTCTTGGCCTTTATATGAGGTGTGTAATCCCGACTTTCTGGCAAGAAGAATTCCAGAATGTAAGCACTTTGTTCCTCATTCCTTGACTCCTCAAATGGCTCGGACGACTCTATTCCCATATCATCATCTAAACACAATGTGGAAAAATGCTTGGAGTGAGGACCCATGCGCTCAACTACATGAACATTGGGACTATCTACATTCTCAACACTAATGACAATAGAGTCAACTACATATGTATCCTCAATATCCTTGGTTGACTCTAGTATCTCTTCTACAACATCGACATCCTCAAAATCTAGTGCGATTGATTGTTGGTGTTCTACTCTAGCCTCCTCCTCTAGCTCATCAGTTTCTGTATCTAATTCGCTCTTCTTGGATAGTCCAAAAATGGAAGAATGGGACGAATTTGGACTTTATTCTGCTGCCCAGGGGTTTGTTCTTCGCATTCGCGACCCCTCTCTCGCGTTCGCGATGAACAAATTCCTCATCAGCGATTTCCAAACTCATTCCAGACAGCCTTTAGTATAATTTTCGTAACCTTTTGCACACAACTCCAAATGACAAATAGTTTGATGTTCTGAAAACTAGACACCAACGGCTATAATTTCATAGGTTGCCCATTTCCTGAATCATTATATATTGCGAGATATAAGCTTCCAAAGTCAGCCCTATGCAGCAGAGATTTTGGAACTCTCCCCGGACAGCCTGTAGTGTAACTACCATACCTTTTCGTATACAAATCGAAATGCCAATTAATTTACTTTTCTGAAAACTAGATACAAAGGGCTACAACTTTGATGTTTGGATCATCTCCAATTTCCTTATAGATTGTGAGATATGAGCCTCTGAAGTCAGACCTGTGCAACCGAGATTTCCTTCTTCGTGAACGCGAAGAACAAAATTCCAGAAGCCAAATTCTTCTTCGTGAACGCGATTGCTCTCTCGCGAACGCGAAGAGAAAAACTCTGCAACACTGAACTGAAGAAATCTGCAACTTTCAAAACAAGAATTTGATCCGTTTAACCACCCGAAACTCACCCGAGGCCCTCGGGACCTCATCCAAACATGCTAACATATCCCATATCATCATTCAAACTTGTTACAACCTTCGGAACGCTCAAAACAACATCAAAACACCAAGATCACATCGGATTCAAGCCTAAGAATTCCAAATACTTTCAAATTCCGCTTTCGATCAAAAAGTCTATCAAACCTCGTTCGAATAACCTGAAATTTTGCACAGACGTCACAAATGACACAACGAACCTACCTCAACTTCCGGAAATCCATTCCGACCCCTACATCAAAATCTCACCTATCAACCGGAAAATGCCAAAATTCTCTATTTCGCCAATTCAAGCCTAAATCTACCACGGACCTCCAAATTACATTCCGATCGCGCCCTAAGTCCCAAATTACCTAACGGAGCTAACCAATTCATAAAAATCCAAATCCGAGATCAAATACTAAAAAGTCAAGACTGAGTCAAACCTTTCAAATTCAGAGCTTCAAGCTGAGATCATCCTTCCATATCTATTCCGATTAAGCTGAAACCAAAATCGACGATTTACATAATTCACAATACATAATACGGGGCTAGTCATTCCCAAAAACTGGCGAGCAAAGTGCAAAAGCTCAAAACGACCGGTCAGGTCGTTACAACTCCACAGTGGCACCTAGTAAGTATCAAGCCTAACCTCGGTAGAGTAGTGACGAGGCCAGGTCAAGATACCTACCGGATATGTAAACCTGTGCAGGATATGACATAAAGCTAACAAGGAAGGAATATCAATGTAAGGACAATAGAAAGAAGAATTAAAATTACAATCAACAGTGAAGATAAGGGGAACACGAATGGCAACTAGAAATAATCAAATAATTAAGCAACAACATAGTCGTGTTATGGATGAAGTATGAATATATTCAAGTAGGAAAAACAATGACAACTCAACCAATCAAATCATTCCTAATACACGAATTTCAAGAATCCCACTTCTCGTAATCTCAATTCATAAATCACAACTTTCAAACCTCTAACACACAAGGTAGCTGGTGCCCATATTTTTTCCCATATCACCTCGCACGACAAAGTCCACGTGCTACCAGGTACACAGTATCCGTGTCAAATGCTATAAATAATATTCGTGGGATCTGTTCATATATAATAAAGTAAATTTGCAGTTTCTGAACCAAATAGGAAATCAATGAGAAAATGAGCTTTTTGGAAAACATTTGGGCGAAGAGAATAACATTTTCAAACAAAATAAGGCATCGGATAAACTACTGATTTGAATATAGAATTTAATAAATTAAAATATAATAGAAATTCTTTTTTAAGTAAAGTAGAAACACCAGATAGAGTAAGGAGATTAAGTTGTGAAATTGCTTAAACTGAAATATAACGACTATTAAAATAGTAAGGTACCGAATGAAACAACGAGTGCTAACTTAAGAGTCACATAAGGTAAACATGTTATTAATTCTTTTATTTAAAACCGTTATGTTACTAACAACAGGATATGAGAAAATGACTCAACGTAGTAAATTCATCTTTGAAATCAATTCACCAAAATAATAGTAATAGAAAATAAAAACAAGAGATGACGGCGAGGCAGAAAATTAATGAAAAATAACTCAATCCTAAAAAAAGACTAAAAACCAGAACTACCAAATCCTCAGAGTCTCGTACGAAAGAACCGAAGAAAACACAATACAACAAGGAATACAAAATACATAAACTGTTGCGGTGCGCAACCCAGTCCCACCGTACAACACTATCCATCCTTATTCCACCATGTAATTATCAATAATTTTAATAAGTAAATATATATTACGGTGCGCAACCCGATCTCACCATATAATCAGAGTCAAATTCATAATTCACCTTTAGTTCACCATATCAATCTACCCACATTTCACCTGTTGCGGCGTTCAACTCGATCCCATCGTATCAATATAAATTCTCCCTTATTTCACATGTTGCGGCGTGTAATCCGATCCACAATAATTTAAATCAACAACAACAATTCAATAACTCAATTTACAGGAATTTTTACAATCATGGGTAAGAGTACACGACAATAAAAGAACCACGTAAGTCAAAGGAATACGACAAACTTATAAAAATGACAAGACAAGTGAGGCACGTCATAACTAAGATGTACAATCGCAACAATTATGATAGGTAGTAGATAAGCACAAAGTCATAGAAGGAACTCAAAAATTAAGAGGTCACAATATAACGCAAATAGCACAATCATCTCAAACCTAAGGGGTAGTTTCTCCCACACAAGGTTAGGCAAGATACTTACCTTTACGAAGTTAGGTCGATACTCTAAAATGACATTCTCGCGTGAAACGACCTCCGGACGGCTCAAATCTAGCCAAAATAACTAAAATATATAGGAAATAATTCCGGATAATAAAACGTCGGCTTTTAATATTACACTAAAAAGTCAACCCAAAAGTCAAATCACAAAATCCGAACACCCATTCTGATACGAGTCCAACCATATCAAAATTAGCAATTTCCGATATCAATCGCCCTTCAAATCTTCATTTTTCATTTTTGAAAGATTTTACAATTTTTTCAAATTTTCGCTTTGATTCTCTCTATTATGATGTTAAAACTCAAATATAATCATGAAGTATGTATAGAAATTGAACAAGGGCACTTACCCAATGATTGTAGATGAAATTTCTCTCTCAACATCTCCCACTCTCGGACCTAGGGTTCAAAATATCAGAAAGTGAAGCAAAACCTAAATTACACAGCTGAAAACAAGTTGCAGATATCGCATTTGCGATCCAGGGTTCGCAATTGCGAACAAGAACAGGGCTGGAAAGTATCGCAATTGCGATAAGATGCTCGCAATTGCGAACTTGAACAGTGCAGAAGTCGCAATTGTGATAAAATATTCGCAATTGCGAGCCTTGGATATACACCAGAAACCAGCAATCTTTCCCGACACGGAAACGAGCTAAACTCTCATACGATATCCAAATTCAACAATTCTTTTTGCTATGGCTTCGTAATTACAATGCTGTCTAATCCAGTATTAAAAACTAGATTTTGAGTTCATTTGCTTAATGTGGTACTCCCTCCGGTCCAAAATAAGTGATTTTTTGGCCTTTTTCTTGTGGTCCAAAATAAGTAATTTTTCCAGATTTCAAGAATGAATTAATTATTTTTTTTTCCTACATTGTCCTTGAAGTAAATGGTGTTGGAATATGTGTTAGAAGTGTTTATGTGAGATAGTAAAGGTTAGTATGGTCAATTTCATTGCTAATTAATGCTAAAAGGTGGATTTCTTAATTTGTGTGAAAACATCCAAAAAATCACTTATTTTGGACCGGAGGGAGTACCGTTTAAGCATGAAGAAACGATGTCAAAACATAAAAAAAACATGCACAACACAACCTAAATCAATTCGAAACTCACCCAAACCCCTCGGGACCCCGTACGAACATACCAGTAAGTCCCAAAATATAATACGGACCTACTCAAGGCCTCTAATCCCGAAACATAACATCAAAACCATGAATTTCACCCCAATAGAACTTATGAATTTTTAAATCTTCCAACTTCTAAAACACGTGCCGAAACCTATCAAATCAATTCCGATTGACCTTAAATTTTGCACACAAGTCATAAATGATATAACGAGCCTATTCCAATTTTTGAAATCGAAATCCGAACCCGTCATCATCAAAGTCAACTCTTGATCAAACTTATAAATATTTCAAAACTTCAACTTTCTGATTTTCGCCAAAATGGTTCAAATCAACCTACGGACCTCCAAAATTCAAATCCGGACGCATGCCTAAGTCTGAAATCACCATACGAAGCTACTGGAATTATCGAAATACCATTCCAAAGTAGTCTACACAAAAGTCAAATCTCCGGTCAACTCTTCTCACTTAAGCTTCCAACAACAACGGCCCAGCATAATCTCACTTAAGCTTCCAAAACAAGAATTGTTCTTCAAAATTGACCCAAAATTGTCCAAAACACAAAGTCGACCACACACGCAAGTCATAATACATTATACGAAGATGCTCGAGGTCCTAAGCCACCGAACGAGATGCTAATTCCCAAAACGACCGGTCGGGTTGTTACAATAAGTGATTGTTTTTTCAAGAATAATTGGTACTTGGTATATATAGACATCATTATACACAATTTGACTACATGGATGAATGTTGTTTTAGGTTAGCGGGTTTACCTGAATTCAATACATTTGATGTGGAGTATAAACGTATATGTAAAAATTCACTTCTGTGATAAATAGTAGATATGAACACATTACTTTTTAACTTGACTAATCCTTAAAGCTATATTTTATACTCCCCCATCCCAAAAAAGTGGTACTTTTTCGTGAATCAATTTAACTAATCTTTAAAGCTAAATTGAATTAGATAAAATATAAATATTCAAAAACCGACGCAAAGTGTTATTAGTTGTAATCTTTTTCATATCAATATGATAAAAAAAAATACATTCTATAATATTGATCAAATTTTACATAATTTGAATGTCAAAAACATAAAACAACAGATAATTTGGGACAGAGGGAGAAAAACATAGGGTAACATGATTGTTTATGCATATGATGTTATTGAGGTATATATAACTCTAGTTTTGACAGAGGAAGTCACCCTTTTCTCGTTTTTAATAAATGTAATCTTGATTTTCTTTTTTAAACTTTTGGTTTTTGAAGTACACTTGAGAATGGAGCAGAACATGGCAAAAGCAAAATTCATTTCCTGGTTGACTATAACAGATACATATCTCACTCCCTTTGGACAATAAATTGGTCCATTTTCTCATCATATGGACATTGCCGTAGTGTGTAGTTGGCAGTGGTAAAAGATAGAATAAGTGAAGGCTTTAGTGGCTATATATGCTACTATTCAAAATATCATTATTTGATTACTTATGCATTTTGTCTTCAGTTTGAGCTTTCTATGGTAATGGCTAATGGGTGCCAAAAGTATACTTCCATGTTATGCTCATTATTCAACTTGTTTCTATCCCATTACTAATTAATATTTTTGGCATGAAAAATAATTATATGCACTAGATATTTAACTCAACTAAATAATTTAACCATAAAAAGGAGCAGTCCGATGCTCGAAGCATCCCGCATTCATGTAGGATCCGAAAAGGAACACACCTAAAAAGGAGTGTAATGTAGACAGCCCACCGTCGCAAGCGTTAGTGGTTGGTTTTATGGCTTGAACCGTAGGCGGACCTATGTTGGAAATAGAGGGATCATCAGCACACAGAAAGTTCGGCAAAAATTAAATGTACATATATGTATACGTCTTTACAAAATAGTGATAGTAGTTGCACCCTTTATACAAAGCAAATTTTAGCTGAATGCAAAATGCACCTGTAACTAGGGCTGTTCATTCGGATCGGATATCCGAAATCCAAACCGATCCATTCAGTTTCGGATTTCAGATTTTGGATTGGATCGGATTTCGGATTGTGTTTATTAAAATCACGGATTGTGTTTATTAAAATTTCGGATCGGATTCGGATTGGTATATTTTAATTCGATCTGATCCGATCCGAAATTCGAAATTATTAGGGCATGAATAAATAATACACTTTAATTTCGGATAATCAGTACTTCCATTACAATTGCTAGCTAGATTTAGCTATATTGACACCATAGTACTCTCATAATTGCATAAACATGAATTTTTCTTAATGTATTGCCTCTTTTACAAAGAAAATATACATATTAGTTTGCAACTTTGAGGCACAATAATACGATCCGAAATCCGATCCGATCCAAACTTTAAAATCCGATCTGATATAATTCGGATCGGATTCAGATTGCATTTTCTAGAATCCGAAATCTGAATCCGAAATGTGCTAAAACCGAACCGATCCGATCCTTGCGCAACCCTACCTGTAACCTTCAAATCCTAGGTTCGTGTCACGATCCCCGTTCACCCTCCATGAACATGTCGTGATGGCACCTAGTTCCTACAACTAGGTAAGCCTAACAAAATGCGTATAACTTGCGGAAACAATTAACTAAATTAAGCAAAACTAGCAGAAAAACGGTAAATGAGTGTCACCTGGCATATACAACTCAAAAGAAATGTGGAAGTCTAAAATCTCAACCCAAAACCTGGAAACTCACGGGAACCACAGGCTAACAGAAGCATAGTACGCTGCTCTAACTCCAGAATATCTAAACAACTGAGAGAAAAGGAATAAACTAAGTACTAAAGCTGGAACAGAATAGAGACTCCTGGTCTGCGGACGCGGCAGATATACCTCGAAGTCTCCGTGTATCGCCTCGCCTCAAGGATAGTGCGCCTGAGTGGAGGTACCTGGATCTGCACATGAAAAACATGCGCAGGAAGGGCATGAGTACACCACAGCGGTACTCAGTAAGTGCCAAGCGTAACCTCGGTTGGGTAGTGACGAGGAAGGTCAGGGCTCTACTGAGATAAACATGATATATGATAGGATAAGGAAAACAGTATAGATAAAGTCTACAGCGAGAATCTAAACAGGATAAATAAGGGAAACAGTAATAGGAAGCAGAAACAAACAATATAAGGAATACTGCTCACAACAGGAAGTAATAGCCGGGGATCTCTTGGTATCCCGAGGGTCTCTTGGCACCCTCATCATATACACTAGGGATCTCTTGGTATCCCGAGGATCTCTTGGTATCCTCATCATATACACGAGGGATCTCTTGGTATCCCGAGGGTCTCTTGGTACCCTCATCATATACACTAGGGATCTCTTGGTATCCCGAGGATCTCTTGGTATCCTCAAATCTTACGTTTACATGTGCCAGGGATCTCTTGGTATCCCGCACCTCAGTTCAGAACATAACAAGTACAGGGGGATCTCCCGGGATGCCGTCCCGTAGTCCAACTATCAATGTGCAGGGGGGATCTATCGGGAATCTAACCCGCAGTCCCAAAGTAAATATGCAGGGGGATCTATAGGGAATCTAACCCGTAGTCCCAAGGAAAATATGCAGGGGGATCTATCGGGAATCGAACCCGCAGTCCCAAAGTAAACAAACAAGGGGGGGAGCTACCGGAATCCCACATCCGTAGTCCCAATGTAAATACGTAGCCACAACAAGAAGATATTCAGAACTAGAGTACAAGAAAATACAAGGCAACAAGTAGTTCTAGCCTAACATGCTTCACGTAGTACAATCAGGGCAACTTAAGCAAATAGGCAATTTAGGTCAGCTAAGCATGCTTTTCTAAACTAACACATGCTATAATTGCAAGTAGAATAAAGCAGGTAAGAAAGAAACTCAATCTAAATATTTAAAGTAAAACTGGATTTTTCAACAATTAGCTCAAGTACGCGCTTGTCACGTCACATACAAGGCATTCAATTACCAATATCATATCCTAAGGGGATAGGTCCCCCACACAAGGTTAGACAAGCCACTTACCTCGAACCGGCTCAATATCAAGTAGAAACCACGCCCTTGCCACGAGTATCCGACTCCAAATGGTCCAAATCTATTTAATTTAATTACACATTGTAAATAACATCGCAAACAACTAGTTTTGCTATTTAATTCAAAACTACAGCGTGAAATTAGGTGAAATGACCAAAATGCCCTTCAGGTCAATGCCTCGGAATCGAATAATTTTCACATTTTCAGAACCCTTGTACTCTCACGAGTCTAACCATATAAAAATCTCCCAAATCGGAGGTCAAATGCTCACTCAAAACTCAATGGTTTAGCCTATGAAGTCTTACCCAATTTCTTCCAATTTTGATCCCAAATTCGAATTTTAATGATGGATTTAACTACAAAATGATGAAATGTAACTAGAAGGGATTAAAGAAATGTTACCCAATAGTCTTCTCTTCAAAACCCTCTGAAAATTGCCCTTACCCGAGCTCAATTTGGTTTTTCTAACTTATGAAATCAAACCCTCGAATTTTTTATATCAGAACAGGCATTTCCGCTTCTGCGGACAAGAGACCGCATCTGCGGTACCGCTTATGCGGAACAGATGCCGCTTCTGCGGCTATTAACTAAAATCCAGGGGTCCGCTTCTACGGTCTTAAACCGCACCTGCGGTGGCCGCTTCTGCGAAACACTTACCACTTCTGCGGTTTCTCACAAATGACCCAGGGCCGCATCTGCGATAGAAGTCTCGCAGGTGCGTAACCGCATCTGCCGTTAAATCTTCCGCACCTGCGGAAAAGCTGAGGGAGCCCAAATTCCGCTCCTGCGATGGGATGGCCGCTTATGCGGCTCCGCTTCTGCGGTTCCCAAGTCGCAGAAGCGAAAATACCAGAAGAGAAGAATCAGCTGCTGCAACACTTCAAAATTTTTCTCCGTTAGCCACCCAAAATCATCCCGAGGCCCCCGAGACCTCAACCAAAAGACACAATGACACCTAATACCTCATTCAAACTTGTACCAATCCTTAAACCACCTAAAACAACGCCGAAAACTCGAATTAAACAAGGATTTGAGCCTAAGAACTTCAAATTCCACAAAAATACATTTTCGATCAAAAACCCAACCAAAACACGTCCGAATGACCTAAAATTTTGCACGCACATCCCAAATGACACGACGGAGCTACTACAACTTCCGGAATTCCATTCCGGCCCTTGGATCAAAATTTTACTATCGGACCGGAAACTTCAAAAATTCAACCTTCGGCATTTCAAGCCTAAATGAGCTACGGACTTCCAAAATACATTCCGAACACGCTCCCAACCCCGAAATCACCTAACGGAGCTAACGGAACCATCGGATTTCCATTCCGAGGTCGTCTTCACACTGTTCCGACTACGAGTCACTTTTCAACACTTAAGCTCTCATTTAGGGACTAAGTGTCCCAAAACTCTCCGAAACTCAACACCGAACGTCCCGGCAAAATAAAATAGCAGAAATGAACTTAGGGGAAGCAGTTAATAGGGGATCGGGGCATAAATTCTTAAGACGACTGGCCGGGTCGTCACATCCTCCTACACTTAAACATTCGATCGTCCTCGAACGAGCATAGAGAACATACCTGAACTAACTCTGTGCCCAATAGCCTGGCCTCACCCGGCTCAAACCAACCCGCCGGAGATCTACACCTCCTACCATATAAAGCTTCATACGGCGCCATCTGAATGTTGGACTAATAACTGTTGTTGCAAGCAAACTCCGCCAATGGCAAGAAATGATCCCAAGACCCTCCAAACTCAATCACACACGCACAGAGCATATCCTCAAGAATCTGAATAGTGCGCTCGGACTGTCCGTCCGTCTGGGGGTTAAATGTTGTGCTCAACTCCACCCGAGTGCCTAACTCCTACTGCACGGCTCTCCAGAACCGCGATGTAAACTGAGTATATAAACTGGAATACCATGCAGATGGACGATCTCCCGGATATAAATCTCCGCCAACCGCTCCGATGAATAAGTGGTACACACAGGAATGAAATGAGCAGACTTGCTCAGCCGATCCACAATGACCCAAATGGCATCAAACTTCTTCAAGGTCCGTGGGAGTCCAGATACAAAGTCCATGGTGATGCGCTCCCATTTCCACTCCGGAATCTCTATCTGCTGAAGCAACCCACCCGGGCGCTGGTGCTCATACTTCACCTGCTGGCATTTGAGGCATCTAGACACATAACCAAACTATATCTTTCTTCATCCGCCTCCACCAATAGTGCCACCTCAAGTCCTGATACATCTTCGCGGCACCCGGATGGATGGAATACCGCGAACTATGGGCCTCTGCTAGAATCAACTCTCGAAGACCCATCTCCGATGGTCACATCTCTGGCATCTCCATGCTGAACCTTGTCTTTAAGGACAAGCAAATGAGGGTCTTCATACTGCTGCTCCCGAATACGATCAAATAAGGAAGACCGGGAAACCACACAAGCTAGAACCCGACTCGGCTCCGAAAGATCCAATCTCACAAACTGGCTGGCTAAGGCCCGAACATCCATCGCCATAGGCCTCCCTGAAGCTGGTAGTTATGCCTCCTCTGGCGCAACTTTAGATCCTTTTGCTTGAACAAGTGCTGCAAACTCCGGTGGTCAGTATAGATCTCACAAGGCACACCGTACAAATAGTGACGCCAGATCTTCAAGGCATGAACAATAGCAGCTAACTCAAGGTCGTGGACAGGGTAGTTCTTCTCATATATCTTCAGCTATCTGGACGCATAGGCAATCACTCTACCGTCCTGCATCAACACCACTCGAAGGCCAACCCGTGAGGCATCACAATAAACTGTATAGGACCTCGAACCAGTAGGCAATATCAAAATGAGGGCTGTAGTCAAAGCTGTCTTGAGCTTCTGAAAGCTCGCCTCACACTCCTCCGTCCACTAAAATGGGGCACCCTTCTGGGTCAATCTAGTCATAGGGCTGCAATCCATGAAAACCCCTCCACAAAACGACGGTAATAGCCCGCCAAACCAAGGAAACTGCGAATCTCTATAGCTGAGGACGGCCTGGGCCAACTTCTGCACGACCTCTATCTTCCTCGGGCCCACCCGAATGCCCTCACTCGAAACCACGTGGCCTAAGAATTCCACAGAACTCAACCAAAACTCACATTTTGAGAACTTTACATATAACTTCTTCTCTCTCAGGGTCTGAAGCACGGTCCTCAGGTGCTGCTCATGATCTTCCCGACTCCGGGAATACACCGGAATATCATCAATAAAAGCAATAACAAACGAGTCGAGATATGGCCTGAACACACAGTGCATCAAATGCATGAAAGCTGTTGGGGCATTGGTCAGCCCCAATGACATAACAGGGGACTCGTAATGACCATACCGAGTCCTGAAGGCAGTCTTCGGGATATCTGGCTCCCGAATCTTCAACTGATGATAACCTGAGCGCAAGTCAAACTTAGAAAACACCTGTGCGCCCTAAAGCTGGTCAAATAGATCATCAATACGAGGCAAAGGATAACGGTTCTTCACTGTAACCTTGTTCAACTGACGGTAATCAATACACATACGCATAGAACCATCCTTTTTCTTCACAAACATGACAGGAGCACCCCACGGTGAAACACTGGGTCGAATGAAACCCTTACCAAGCAATTCCTGCAACTGATCCTTCAACTCCTTCAACTCAGGAGGAGCCATACGATACGGAGGAATGGAAATGGGCTGAGTGCCCGGCAACAAATCAATGCCAAAATCAATGTCTCTATCGGGCGGCATGCCCGGAAGATCAGCTGGAAACACATCGTGATAATCCCGTACCACTGGGACTGAATCCACAGAAAGGGGTATCAACACTGACATTTCTCACATAAGCTAAAATACACAGCACAGCCTTTCTCAACCATACGCTGAGCTTTAAGGAAAAAGATAACTCTACTGGGAGTGTGATCTAAGGCACCCCTCCACTCAACACGCGGTATACCTAGCATGGCCAGCGTCACGGTCTTGGCGTGACAATCAAGAATAGCATAATGGGCGACAACCGGTCCATACCCAAAATAATATCAAAATCAACCTTAGTGAATAACAATAAATCTGCTCTGGTCTCAAAACCACGAATAGAAACCAAACATGACCAATAAACGCGGTCCACAACAAGAGAATCCCCCACAGGAGTAGAAACATAAACAAGAAGACTCAAGGGAATCCCGAGGTACCCCCAAATGCGGAGCAAAATAAGAAGACACATAAAAATAAGCGGAGCCTAGATCGAATAAAATCGGTACACCTCTGTAACAAACCATGACAATACCTGTGATGACAGAATCGGAGGCAACAGTCTCGGTACGGGCAGGTGGGGTAGCAACTGGGGCTGTAACCATAGCTTGAGGACTCTGCGGGGCACGCTGTGGCTGAGAAGTCTGTGGAGGTGCACTCCTCCCAAGCCTAGGGCAATCCCTCACTACGTGGCGTGTGTCACCACACTCAAAAAAACCTAGCGGCCGACGTGGCGGTGGAAACTGTGCAGTACGGGTACTCCAAGACCCCTAAACACCTGAATACTCTGTATGAAATCTGGGATGCAGACTGAGCTGGCTGACCCACAAAACCTCTACCGTCACCACCCGCTGAACTGGGACCACAGGCTGTGTCGCCATGATGTCTGGAACATGACCAATGGGAACCTGCTGCTCTGAGTGGAGGTACCTGGATCTGCACATGAAAAACATGCGCAGGAAGGGCATGAGTACACCACAGCGGTACTCAGTAAGTGCCAAGCCTAACCTCGGTTGGGTAGTGACGAGGAAGGTCAGGGCTCTACTGAGATAAACATGATATATGATAGGATAAGGAAAACAGTATAGATAAGGTCTACAGCGAGAATCTAAACAGGATAAATAAGGGAAACAGTAATAGGAAGCAGAAACAAATAATATAAGGAATACTGCTCACAACAGGAAGTAATAGCCGGGGATCTCTTGGTATCCCGAGGGTCTCTTGGTACCCTCATCATATACACTAGGGTTCTCTTGGTATCCCGAGGATCTCTTGGTATCCTCATATACACTAGGGATCTCTTGGTATCCCGAGGATCTCTTGGTATCCTCAAATCTTACGTTTACATGTGCCAGGGATCTCTTGGTATCCCGCACCTCAGTTCAGAACATAACATGTACAGGGGGATCTCCCGTGATGCCGTCCCGTAGTCCAACTATCAATGATCGGGAATTAGTGGGGATCTATCGGGAATCTAACCTGCAGTCCCAAGATAAATATGCAGGGGGATCTATCGGGAATCGAACCTGCAGTCCCAAAGTAAACAAACAAGGGGGTAAGCTACCGGAATCCCACATCCGTAGTCCCAATGTAAATACGCAGCCACAACAAGAAGATATTCAGAACTAGAGTACAAGAAAATACAAGGCAACAAGTAGTTCTAGCCTAACATGCTTCACGTAGTAAAATCAGGGCAACTTAAGCAAATAAGCAATTTAGGTCAGCTAAGCATGCTTTTCTAAACTAACACAGGCTATAATTGCAAGTAGAATAAAGCAGGTAAGAAAGAAACTCAGTCTAAATATTTAAAGTAAAACTGGATTTTTCAACAATTAGCTCAAGTACGCGCTCATCACCTCACGTACAAGGCATTCAATTACCAATATCATATCCTAAGGGGATAGGTCCCCCACACAAGGTTAGACAAGCCACTTACCTCGAACGGGCTCAATATCAACTAGAAACCACGCCCTTGCCACGAGTATCTGACTCCAAATGTCCCAAATCTATTCAATTCAATTACATATTGTAAATAACGTCGCAAACAACTGGTTTTGCTATTTAATTCAAAGCTACAGCGTGAAATTAGGTGAAATGACCAAAATGCCCTTCAGGTCAACGCTTCGGAATCGAATAATTTTCACATTTTCAGAACCCTCGTACTCTCACGAGTCTAACCATATAAAATCTCCCAAATCGGAGGTCAAATGCTCACTCAAAACTCAATGGTTTAGCCTATGAAGTCTTACCCAATTTCTTCAAATTTTGATCCCAAATTCAAATTTTAATGATGGATTTAACTACAAAATGATGAAATATAACTAGAAGGGATTAAAGAAACATTACCCAATAGTCTTCTCTTCAAAACCCTCTGAAAATCGCCCTTACCCGAGCTCAATTTGGTTTTCTAACATATGAAATCAAACCCTCGAATTTTCTATATCAGAACAGGCATTTCCGCTTCTGCGGATAAGGGACTGCATCTGCGGTCCCGCTTATGCGGAACAGATGCCACTTCTGCGGCTAATAACTAAAATCCAGGGGTCCGCTTCTGCGGTCTTAAACCGCACCTGCGGTGGCCGCTTCTGCGAAACACTTACCGCTTCTGCGGTTTCTCACAAATGACCCAGGGCCGCATCTGCGATAGAAGTCTCGCAGGTGCGTAACCGCATCTGCGGTTAAATCTTCCGCACCTGCGGAAAAGCTGAGGGAGCCCAAATTCCGCTCCTGCGATGGGATGGCCGCTTATGCGGCTCCGCTTCTGCGGTTCCCAAGTCGCAGAAGCGAAAATACCAGAAGAGAAGAATCAGCTGCTGCAACACTTCAAAAATTTCTCCGTTAGCCACCACAAATCATCCCGAGGCCCCCGGGACCTCAACCAAAAGCATCAATGACACCTAATACCTCACTCAAACTTGTACCAATCCTTAAACCGCCTAAAACAACGCCAGAAACTCGAATTAAACAAGGATTTGAGCCTAAGAACTTCAAATTCCATAAAAATACATTTTCGATCAAAAACCCAACCAAAACACGTCCGAATGACCTGAAATTTTGCACACACATCCCAAATGACACGACGGAGCTACTGCAACTTCCGGAATTCCATTCCGGCCCTCGGATCAAAATTTCACTATCGGACCGGAAACTTCAAAAATTCAACCTTCGGCATTTCAAGCCTAAATGAGCTACGGACTTCCAAAATACATTCCGAACACGCTCCCAACGCCGAAATCACCTAACGGAGCTAACGAAACCATCGAATTTCCATTCCGAGGTCGTCTTCACACTATTCCGACTACGGATCACTTTTCAACAATTAAGCTCTCATTTAGGGACTAAGTGTCCCAAAACTCACGAAACTCAACACCGAACGTCCCGGCAAACCAAAATAGCAGAAATGAACTTAGGGGAAGCAGTTAATAAGGGATCGGGGCGTAAATTCTTAAGATGACCGGCCGGGTCGTCACAGTTCGCCTCTAACTTGAACATGTAACCTATAAGCTATAGATCACCCCGAACAACTTTACCTGTTATTTGGAACAAATAAGTTAACAATAACAATTATAAATTGATATTCGAATTCAATTACATACTTTAGGTATGCTTGCTTGTCCATTAATTATAACCAATATGGAGTAGGAGAATCAGATATTTTCTTTGATGAATTTTAAAAATCTATATTTTGTAATAATTAAAAGAATATTTGGGATTTCAAGTGCACGTCATTGTTCTAAAAGTACTCGATAAAGATACAAGTTCAATCAAGTGCATATAGACTTGTAAAAAGGAAATATTTTCGTAGGACCTCCACACAATGTAGGAATTTAATTACCTCCATACACACACACACATATATATATATATATATATATATATATATATATATATATATATATATATATATATATATATATATATATGTTTTGGAGTTTTCTCTTTGGACCTAATAATACGAGCAGGATTATGGACCCTTGCTAATCATAACTTTGCTACCAGCTACACATGGAATGTGGCTAGAGGACAAAGAGGTAGAAGTGGTAAAAATAGCACGGGGCGCCTTATTTGGTCGTCTCCATTTATTTTATACTCATATTTTTAAAATTATTTAACTTATATCCTAATTTGAACAACTTCAGACGCCTCCTTTTCTTCCTCCTGACCTATGCGTTCGCCAATAGCAGCGCCTAACTTCAGACTCAAATGTCTGAAGTTCATACTTTAGTATCTGAATTATATACCCCATATGTTTGACAATTTTAGCCAAATATCTGAAGTTAATAACCAAATGTGTGAAGTGTATGTCAAAATATCTGAAGTTTATATCAAAATGACTGAAGTTCATAGAAAAATATCTGAAGTACATAATTGAACTGAAGTTTGCCCTTGTTTTGAACTGAAGTTTGCGTGATTGCCTTTGTAAGTCAGGCCAAACTTCAGTCAAAAATATCTGAAGTTATGCTTTGATAAGGCTACACTTCAGGCAAAAAATTCTGAATTATAAACTTCAGACATACACAATTGAACTGAAGTTTGACCTTGCTTATGAACTGAAGTTTGCGTGATTGCCTTTGCAAGTCAGGCCAAACTTCAGGCAAAAACATTTGAAGTTTTGCTACACTTCAGGCAAAACATTCTGAAGTTCAAATTTCAGACATAAATTTTTGCTACTTCAGGTCCGTATGTCTAAGCTTACGCGAAAAGTGGGAACGCTTACAATTTTTTTTGCAAAGCGGATATAAGTTAAAAGGTGACCCAAAAAGCGGGTATAGATGCAAATGCCGCGTAAAAATATTACCACGTAGCAACTCCAAAGGGCTGCTATTTAAGAATTAGCCAGTGCGTCGTCTTGAATTTCAGTTTTTCAGTTTAAATTTTCAGGACAAAATTATTATGAATTGTCCTGAAATTTAAGATTTTTAGTTAAAAATTTCAGGACAAATAAATACTAGCTAATCTCTAACTAGCATCCCCAACAAAAGCTTCAAAAAATTGAAGGGTTTACCTATCTATACCGGCAGTATAAAGAATTTCACATTAGTATATTTTGGTTTGTTGTAACAGGTAATTTGTCTTATTTTCAAGTTAGTATAATTTCACTTTCTATAAAAAGTAATTACTTGAGTTAATCATTTGGATAATCTGATAGTACAGGAATTCTTCTAATTTTTTTCTTTGAAATTGGAAACTTGCAATTTCCTACTGAGAAAGGCAAACAAAGGGAGAACAACTACACGTATCTTATTAGGCAAAGACCAATTAAAATGGATAGCTCGCGGGTGAAATTGTCGAGATAGATCACTATTACAAAAGGAGGTAGAATCGGGAGAAAAAAAACTATGACCGTAAAGGTATCCGCGCCTGTTAAGCACATGGTTCTATAGGTTCAATCGTAGTCAATTTATAAAAGTCAAACTCAAAATTGAATTTGCTCTTTGATATTTGTGTTCAATTATAATGGGGGGATATTGGATATGATCGCAACAAAAGAGAAAATGATAGAGGGGAAATGTACGTTAAGTGCCTCTTTTTTCCTATTCAATGGTCCAAATTTGAAAGAGTAATAAAAAGTCGGAAAAATGACACTGTATAGCCTAAACCCTAAAAATAATAGCCAATATATATATATATATATATATATATATATATATATAGTTTTATACACTTTTTTAACTACCAAATGTAAATAATTTCTGGCGTGGGCTAAAGTTAATAATACCCCTCAAAGCGAGGAATAGATCTCTAAATGGTCCACAATTAATCCCTAATTAATTTTAAGAGTAAAGCTTAAAGGACTAAGACAGGTCCCTCGTGTTGATATTGACATATTCAATTGATTAGCTCGTAAGTTGTGACTAATTAGATTCTCTAATTGAATACTAATAATTATCCATGCAAACTTTCGTTAATCAACAAAGCTGCACTTTCTCTTAAGCTTCACCTCAAATTGGACAATGACATATTCAAAGTACACTATGCTTTTATACCATGTTGATTGATGTAATTCTACCTAGGTAAAAACTTTAAATGTCTTAAAAAGGAAAAAAAATGTTTTTTTTTTTTGATTTTTCGCCTACTGTCTAGTCCGTATTAGGGTCTGACTAAATTCGAATTTTCATTAAAAAATTCCATTTTGGGGTGGGTGGGGGGGGGGGGGAGAAATTCAAAAATAGCCCGATTGACAAGTGTTCATTCAAAAATAGCCACGGTTTCAAAGCTTCTTGGGGGGTGTAGGCGGCATTTTCGGAAGTTGGAAACTGATATTTGAAAGAAACGATAGGTACTTGAAATTTAGCCACTTTTCATGTAAAGATAAATCTAAATGAAAACACTGTTCGAAATTTGGAAAATACTCCAGCATAATATACTGGAATTACAGTATAATATACTGGAACTTATAGTGCAGTTCCAGCATAAGTATAGTGGAACTCCAGTATAATATACTGGAGTTCCAGTATAATATACTGGTCCAGCATAATATGCTGGAAGTCCATACACAGATGCTCCAATCTCTAGTATATTATGCTGGAACTCCAATACGTGGAAAGTTCCAGCATAATATACTAGAGATTGGAGCATCTGTGTATGAACTTCCATGTTGCAACAAAATAGTGACTATTTTTCAATAACTTTACAAACACTGGCTGATGATAGGCTATAATTGCATATTTTAGTCGCTTATTACACTCGAATTTACTGCACTTTAATTGAGTTTGCGCTTTAATCGCTAGTGTTTTGCACTAATTGTGTGTTTTATGCCTTGTAGGTGTGATTCCGAGCTATATAGATGTTATGGAATGAATTTAAATGATTTGAAGCTTTGAAGTCTGAGTAAAAGCTCAAGGAATTAAGCCGGGATCGTGTTCGGGGGTCAAATTTGATAATTAAGTACGAACGAAGACTTGAGGAGGCATATTGCGCACTGTCTAGTAAAATAGACACAACTTTTTGCTCAGAACTCTATTTGGGCTCCCCAATAGATGGTTGGAAAGCTAATTCAAAGGGCTACAACTTTCATGTTTTACGTTTTTCCAAATTCCAAACAGAACAGGGTGAAAAACGCGGTCGAAACCGCAACCTCGGAACTGACCGCGGCAGAAAATCAGAGAACTTGTCTGGCCGCGGTTCTACCGCATTTTGGCCGCGGTCGCGCCGCTCCAGGCGTCAAAAAGAAGTCCTATTTCGCCCAGGACAAGTTTATTTCGGCCCTACACTATTCCAAATTGTATAAAAGGGGTCCTAAACCTATTTTGAAGAAAAGGAGACATATTTTGGACATAGATTCGACCTAAGGAGGCAAGAACACATTGGGAGCAAGGCGGAGAATTCTTCTACGAGTTTTTCCTTCCTCTTCCTATTTTTCATTGTTGGTTATGACTTTTAGTATTGTAGTTTTACATACTATTATGAATAGCTAATTTGTTATCTAGAGTTTTGATAGAACCTTTTGTAGGATAAATTCTTGTTATGTTTTTATATAATTGAGCCATAGCTTTTCTCTATTTGTTCAACTACGTTTATATTCTGGTTGATTGAAGAGCTCTCAATTAGCTGTGCCTATTTAGTATGCATAACTCGGGAGAGAGTGCATATTTAGGTAATTGTTGAACAACACCACTCCCAGAGTATATGAAGGATCAATAACCGAGGGTTTAAAGGCGGGATTAGGGATAACGAAGCCTTGGGTGCGATCTGGAGTGAGCTGTATTAAAAGCCAGTTAGCGTAGCTCGGGAGAGTGCGTCTAGTAAATTGTCGTAATTACTCGGGAGAGATTTACGGTAATAAGAGTGCTCATGATCGGTAGAGAATACTTAGGCGAAATTATAGAAGACATAGCGGGAAGGATTCCGAAAATTGGGGAAATCATAACTCTAGACCTCCTTAATCTTTTCTCTAACCCTTAGTATCGTTAGTTGTTAATTTACTATTTTAATTTGTTAGTTAATTAGTTAAACAGAAGAATCTTAATATCTATAAGTTAGGAATTGTTCAAGCTTGTCTTCTTGGTGATAGTGAACAGTTGTAGCTAAACCTTAGTTCTCTGTGGGATTCGACTCCGGACTTGTAAACCGGATTATATTTGCAACGACCGCATTGTCCTTTTTATAAGGCATAGTTGGGCGTGATCAAATTTGAACACCCCACACTTAAACCATTGCTCGTCCTCGAGCAATCAAACTACACTGTTTTATAGACACGACCTTTTTAAACAATTCTCCTAACTCATCACACCAAGAGTATTTAAAATAGACTAAGCACAAAAGCGTAACATCTTCACCTTAAAATTTGACTCACAAGTACCACACGTTATTCATAACTCACCCACTTACTCTAATATAGAGGTCACTGACATTACCTTTCCTTCATGAATCAAGTGCCCTCACACAACAAAAGAGAGTAGTTCCACACAATAAAATTTAAGAACACTAAGGAACTCAAGATAGAAAGAATTCACTCACTCTCACAAATAACATTCATATGCCACAAAAGATGCACCATAAGCTTGCCCGTAGTGTACTACTCCACTAATCGAGCTCATTCAATCTTGGATCAATTAGGACTTTATTTGGTTGTAATGTAGGCTACGGGACGGGTAGGATACATTTAGATATAAGAGTGACTACACCTCCCTAAGCACTTTAATACATACATTTTAACATTTAAACCCCATACTTATGTCAAACCAAAACTCCACCTTCACATCAATGTATCCCCATTCTTCTTAAGCACACTTATGTCAAGAGCCACCACTTATCAAGAATTTTTTTTTTCAACAATCCAACTCAATTCAAGTGGCTCCTTTTTACAGTGCACCTTTCTCCTTATTTCATTAGTTCCACTCAAAAGCCAGACCAACCACCCCACACTTTAACTTTTACAAAGTTCATAAACAATTCAAGTGCTCATGAGAGGTTACAATGGTTCAAATAGATGGTTAATTCGAACAAATGGGTAAGGCTTGTAATGTGGTTGCCAAAGAAACAGGATTACAGGCTCGAAGGGGTTAACTACGATACATAATAATTAGGCGGGTAAAATATACATATCTGGCTCAACAAAGAAATGCCTATATCACTTCCTAGACTGAATAAAACTACTATTTCGCTTTGCAAACACACGGGGCAAGTTCTAGGCATCAAATGCAATGCGCACAGAATATCACAAAACCTTACACACACATGGCACATAACTCACTCAGGATTGGATTCATCAAGACACCCTAGTCAGAGCAGTTAAGCAAATTTAAGATCATACAATTTAAGGTACTTATACAAGAGTCAAAAACTGAGCCTAAGCGTCACAGCCAAAGTACTCACTATTCTCAAGGCATAACAAAGTCAAGAGATATTGCTTCATTTCAAAACGAAACACAATGGCTCCTATTTCCCAAAAAAAAAATAACTACACCCGGTTCAAATAAACCCTTGGAATAGAACCGTGGTTTAAAGAAAAACCAAGGGGTAATTGCTACACTACCTAACAAAACAAAAAATCTTTTTGGTATTTTCTTTAGACTTACTTCCCTCAAGAAAACTGTCTAGAAGATCCATCATCAGGAAAAGTCCAATCTTTTAAAAAAAACAAACACAGCTAAAGTAGCATGAAAAGTCACCCAGACAATCTCCTCACCCCACACTTAAAATTGTGCATTGTCCCCCATGCACACCCATACATATAAGAGGGTAAAAGAAACTCCCTGGTAGGCCAAAGGCCGAAGCACTAGCAGTTCATGGGGTACTCAGACTTCTCCCAAGCTGGGTCCTTCGTGCGAGTACCTCACACTTAGTTCCAACCATTTGGTTTGCTGTTGCATCCTTCCAATACCTTTGCTTTCCATGCTCCTAGAAAATAAAAAATTGACACTACAAAAATAATACAATTAAAAAAATAAAAAAATAAATAAAAGAAAGCAATAAAGCTGGGTTGCCTCCAAACAAGCGCTTGATTTAACGTCGCGGCACGACGTGAATCACTTTCTGCCTCCACTTTGAACTTATGAATCGGACCCCAAGTTTTGATTCTGCTCTATGATCATGCTCCTGGGGTGGTGAAACGAATCTGACTGGCCCAATAAAATAATGTAGTATTCTGCACTTCTTGGCCTTTATATGAGGTGTGTAATCCCGACTTTCTGGCAAGAAGAATTCCAGAATGTAAGCACTTTGTTCCTCATTCCTTGACTCCTCAAATGGCTCGGACGACTCTATTCCCATATCATCATCTAAACACAATGTGGAAAAATGCTTGGAGTGAGGACCCATGCGCTCAACTACATGAACATTGGGACTATCTACATTCTCAACACTAATGACAATAGAGTCAACTACATATGTATCCTCAATATCCTTGGTTGACTCTAGTATCTCTTCTACAACATCGACATCCTCAAAATCTAGTGCGATTGATTGTTGGTGTTCTACTCTAGCCTCCTCCTCTAGCTCATCAGTTTCTGTATCTAATTCACGCTCTTCTTGGATACTATTCACAATATTGGCTTGTTGAGCATTAAAAACTTCAACCAGTTGACTCATGTGAACTTTCAAGTTGTGAATAGTTTCCTCCTGCCTTTCTATCCGCAGTAGTAATTTACTCTGTTGTTCCAAAATGCACTTGTTGTTCCAAAATGCACTTTAACATATCTTCGAGCTTCTTTAGGTCAGCTTCTTTAGGTCAGCTTCCCTAGGTTCTTTGTTCCTATTAACTTCACCTGAAAAACGAGAACCATCAAAGTAACGGGGTTGGGGGAAAGTAAGAATATAAGCACAACCTTGAAAGTGACCTAGTCTTGACCACCACACATATCACACACATTCCACACATAAGATTGAGTTGGTGCACAAAACTCGCTCTCAGGAATATTTTGATAATTTTGCCCTGGGTGGTTTCCTTCACGATATGCATAAGGAGGATCAAAAGTAGAATTACCAACAACAAAATTCTCATAATTTCATGATGCCATGTTTCTCAAATAAACAAATAAAACTATTAAAAAAATCAAATAATAAAATAAAAGTTCAAACTTGAAACCTAGCAATATGTACACCTACAACTACACCGTTAGTTCCCCGGCAACGGCGCCAAAATTTGATCACGCCCAACTATGCCTTATAAAAAGGACAATGCGGTCGTTGCAAATATAATCCGGTTTACAAGTCTGGAGTCGAATCTCACAGAGAACTAAGGTTTAGCTACAGCTGTTCACTATCACCAAGAAGACAAGCTTGAACAATTCCTAACTTATAAATATTAAGATTCTTGTGTTTAACTAATTAACTAACAAATTAAAATAGTAAATTAACAACTAACGATACTGAGGGTTAGAGAAAAGATTAAGGAGGTCTAGAGTTATGTTTTCCCAATTTTCGGAATCCTTCCCGCTATGTCTTCTATAATTTCGCCTAAGTATTCTCTACCGATCATGAGCACTCTTATTACCGTAAATCTCTCCCGAGTAATTACGACAATTTACTAGACGCACTCTCCCGAGCTACGCTAGCTGGCTTTTAATACAGCTCACTCCAGATCGCACCCAAGGCTTCGTTATCCCTAATCCCGCCTTTAAACCCTCGGTTATTGATCCCTCATATACTCTGGGAGTGGTGTTGTTCAACAATTACCTAAATATGCACTCTCTCCCGAGTTATGCATACTAAATAGGCACAGCTAATTGAGAGCTCTTCAATCAACCAGAATATAAACGTAGTTGAACAAATAGAGAAAAGCTATGGCTCAATTATATAAAAACATAACAAGAATTTATCCTACAAAAGGTTCTATCAAAACTCTAGATAACAAATTAGCTAGTCATAATAGTATGTAAAACTACAATACTAAAAGTCATAACCAACAATGAAAAATAGGAAGAGGAAGGAAAAACTCGTAGAAGAATTCTCCGCCTTGCTCCCAATGTGTTCTTGCCTCCTTAGGTCGAATCTATGTCCAAAATATGTCCCCTTTTCTTCAAAATAGGTTTAGGACCCCTTTTATACAAGTTGGAATAGTGTAGGGCCGAAATAAACTTGTCCCGATAGGACTTCTTTTTGACGCCTGGAGCGGCGCGACCGCGGCCAAAACGCGGTAGAACCGCGGCAAAACAAGTTCTCTGATTTTCTGCCGCGGTCAGTTCCGTGGTCGCGGTTTCGACTGCGTTTTTCACCCTGTTCCGTTTGGAATTTGGAAAAACGTAAAACATGAAAGTTGTATCCCTTTGAATTAGCTTTCCAACCATATATTGTGGAGCCCAAATGGAGTTCAGAGAAAAAAGTTATGTCTATTTTACTAGACAGTACGCAATATGCCTCCTCAAGTCTTCGTTCGTACTTAATTATCAAATTTGACCCCCGAACACGATCCCGGCTTAATTCCTTGAGCTTTTACTCAGACTTCAAAGCTTCAAATCATTTAAATTCATTCCATAACATCTATATAGCTCGGAATCACACCTACAAGGCATAAAACACACAATTAGTGCAAAACACTAGCGATTAAAGCGTAAACTCAATTAAAGTGCAGTAAATTCGAGTGTAATAAGCGACTAAAATATGCAATTATAGCCTATCATCACTAGCTATTTTTGAATGACCGGTCCGAAAACTGGCTAGCCCGTGCTATTTTTATGGAGAGCGGAGGACAAAAAGCTTCTTAAGAAAGCAATTTCATATTCAGAGTTCGAATTCCGAATCTCTTATTAAAAATAAAGCATTACTTACTATTCTACCATAACCATCATTGGTTAGAAAGAAAAAGTATCCCCTTGCTTTATATAGCTGCAGGTCAAATATATAATTGATTATTTCGTACAGTTATTTATATATTGGTATCTTTATTCATTTATCCAAGAACTAATGCCTCGTACAGGTCCTTTGCTTGTAGGGCACAAGGTATTAATAAGATACTGGTAAATTGGTGCCTTTGCTCGACGCACAAGAATGAATATTTGTGAAAAACAAAATACAATCATTATTTACTAATTATTCCTTAAAAGATCATCAAAGGTATTTCAACCTAATTAAATATAGAAAAATCTAAATCCTCAGCGTACACAACGAACTAATTAAGTGTAATAATACACAAAAACCTCTTGTACATTCGTTCAAGAGGTTAATACAGTAGCAGAAGTAGGATTTTCATCAAAGGCGTTCAAAAAATAAAATAAAAAAGTTAAAAAATGAAAAAGTCAAAAAAATTTACCGACATCTTGAGTAATATATGGATTTGCCCTCCACCTTTCATAAATTCTCCAAACTCCTAAAATTGATGTAAGCAAACGAGAAGATTATAGATTATAAATAATTGGGAGAAATTCAAAAATAGCCATATTTACAAGTGGTCGTTCAAAGATAGCCCAGTTTTAAAAGTAATCGAATTTAGCCACTTTTCATGTAAAGATAAATCTGAGCGAAAACACTGTTCAAAACCCGAAAAATACGCCAGTATATTATGCTGGAGTTCCAGCATAAGTATACTTGAACTCCAGCATATTATACTGGAGTTCCAGGATAAGTATGCTGGAACTCCAGCATAATATGGAGTTCCAGCATAAGTACACTAGAACTCCAGCATAATATACTGGAGTTCCAGCAAAGTATACCGATCCAGTATAATATGCTGGAAGTTCATACACAAGTGCTCGAATCTCCAGTATATTATGCTGGAACTTTCCGAGTGTTGGAGTTCCAGCATATTATGCTGGAAGTTCATACACAGGTGCACCGAACTCCAGTATATTATGCTGGACCGGTCTCCGTTGCAGCAAAATAGTGGCTATTTTTTATTGAGTTGGTAAACGCTGACTATTTTTGAATGATCCGTCCGAAAACTGACTAGACCGTGCTATTTTTACTAAATAATTTGTAAGGCATAGAGACATTTTCGTAGGCTTTTTCTTCACGGAAATATATGAGGTTAGTAATCATGAGTCCCATTGTCATCATTACCATACTTGAAAATATTAGCCTCTCTCTTTAATTTCTTTCTATCTTTTTTCCCCCTCATATGTTACTTTGAATTGTATAATTATCTTATTTAAATAGTTAAAGAGATTATACGTTTATTTACTATTTAATTATATAATCTACAGCACGTTTTGTTGTATGTGAGTCAAGAAAATTTTGTGGATCAAGTACGTGAAGATTCTTTTTAACAATAAGGAATGGTAAGACCTGAACTTGTTTAATTGAGGATGCAGCGATTTGAAAGGGATCACTCTCGTTGTTGCGACCAGATCCGCTTCCCCCGGCCTCATCGAAACCGACCTCGCCCCTCGAGGTGTTGTTGTCGACTCTCTGCATTGTTTGATTTGCAGGAGCACCGGGAAGAACTGAACCTCGTCTATTGGCGTTGTAGGAAGCATCCGACGACGCCTGCTTTAGCTCCATCATGACCTTATCCTATCATGTGAGGTAGCCTATAATGGCCTCCTGTCGCTCCTTCAAGACCCTTACTGCTTCGACGACATGCTCTTCTTCAGCATCATCAGGAGTCGCCTCCCGAACATGTTGCGTATATCGGCCGCCGTGGACCTACGTGGCCTCGTTCCCCTCGTTGCACGTATCGTTGATAGAATCTTCGTGCTGAGGTTGATTTCCTTGGGCCTCAATGTTGTGTGTGTTGTTAACAACATTATCTGCCATTTTTAATGATTTTTGCTAAGGACAAAGAATCAAACAAGTTAGTAATAGATGCAGGGATCAATTCAATTACACAACTGTTTATGCCCCACGGTGGGTGCCAAACTATTTACCCGTAAAACGGTACAGTTGAATTTGTATGCTGTGAATTAATTTGATCATGAAGTAATAAATGAATTAGACAAAAAAATAAGACTTAGCCTTGAAATTAAAATGACTTTTTTTCTGGTTCAATAAAATCAATTTCAATACGGAACATAAACTATAGATGCGAAAAAAAGCTACAATTGTAGTAACAAATATTAAATTTAGAACTCGTAATTTTAAAAACACATAATATGTTCAGGCAATTAAAGTTCGAATCCATCAAATTTAAATTATGAGTCCGCCATTTTTATTTACTCTAATATTATGTTGAAACTGTATGATCATCTCATCTTTATATATAGCGCGACACATGAAATTAATGCTTATGTACACTAAATAACAAGAAGGTCCACCTATTTATAGGATCTCATTGCCTTCACATTTCTCTCAAATCTTCATTTCATTTCATCATTCCAAACTTCTTGTTTTTACTCTTCTCTCAAGTGATTAAAACAAGAAGAAGAAAAAAGGAGAAGTATATATAAGAAAACCAGAGAGAGAGAGAGAAATGTGTATCAGTTCTTCAGAATGGAATGCATCACGTATCCTTTACATTTCTGGCCAGAAACAAAAACCAAAGCGCTCCAGAATCCAAGTTCATAGGTAACTTTACACAGTTTATACTATTACTTTCTTTTGAGCAGTGGTGGAAGCAGAATTTTTATCAAGCGGATTCAAATTAATTAAAAAAGTAAACACGTGAAGAAGTTAAGTGGATTCAACATCTAATATATTTACATGAAAAAAATTTGACCTTATATACACAGTGTAATTTTCGGCGAAGAGGATTCGGCTGAACCCCCTTCCGCCCCTGCTTCTGAGGTGTGACTTTCTTGTTGCTTTCTGTATGCGTATAACTTATAGAGACACTAACAACGTAAAGAAATTTTACACTATCATTGTAATTTAATAATTTACCGTGTTTGGCAAGTTATCAGTCCATGCTTGCTATAAAAGTTGGGATCTAAGTTATATTTACTGACAGTGTAAAGTTTTTTTTATACTATCAAATACTACTTATAATGCAGATTATGTTGCGCAGACTCTCCAAAATGTTGCTGCACCAGCGTTAAATTCTCTAAAAATACACTATATCTGGAGGATCTGACACGCACCGACGATATTTTCGGAGAGTCCGAGCAACATAGATATAGCAAGTTAGCTGGCTACAGTTTTACTATATTACCAATTAATGATTATTATAGAGATTCATCTATAATTACTTTATAAGCCACCAGTTTGTTTTAATATTATTTTTGTACCATCAGTACATAAAATTAAAACTCTAAAAGTTATCTAAGTAACTCAGATTGTAGGGTAGGTTGTTTACATCATATTTCTTGGGGTACGGCTCTTTTCCGGACCTTACGTGAACACGAAATACTTTGTGCAGTGAGTTGTCGGCCCTTTATTAGTTAAACTCTGCATGTATTACATGACCAAAGTATTTTGGCTTTTTAGGAGGAAGAAAAGTGAGGAAAAGGCAGCTTGGAAGGATATGGAATTGAGAAACCTGAAGCTGTACATGGAGAACATGAGCATATTAGAAGAAAATGAGAAATTAAAGAAGAAAGCCAATCTCCTTCACCAAGAAAACCTTGCTTTAATGTCTGAATTTCAGAAGAAATTTTCTCAATTGGATCGAGTTTCCACCACCCTTAATCTGCTTCTTCTTCATAAACAACCATGTCAATGAAGAATCAGTGGCGGAGCTAGAACATTAGCTACTGGTTAATACGAATCAATAGCTTTTGCTTAGACTCTGTAACTAAGACGAGCTATGAGTTTAACATCAAGTTTAGAATTCATAAACTTCAGTTCTTGGCTCCGCCTCTATAATTATATGAAGAAAACCCTTGCTTCATTTATTGCAGCTTTTCTAGCTTATGGCTTTGTCTCTCTGTCTCTCTTTCAAAAGTTCTGCTAATAACAGCGGGGTATTATTACTTTTAGCCCGCCAGAAATTATTTGTATTCAGTAGCTGAAAAAATGCAAATTTGTATAACTTTTATGTACAACACATAGAATGTATGTATATAAAAAAAAATATACATTTTTCGGCTATTATATATTTTGAGAGCGGATTATACAATATCATTTTTCCAATAATAATTGTTATATTATTAATGAGAAAAAGTGGATGGTGAAATAATATTTACCATGTGTCTACTATATGTCCCAATCAAACTATATATGCTGCCAGGGGCAGATCTAGTTAGCCCTCTACTTACGGGTTCGGCCGAACCCAATTGCTTTTGGGCAAACTCTATATTTGTCTTGTGAAATTCATGGAATATGTACAAATTATTATTTTAGAACGCAGTAACTTAAAAGAACTAGAATCCCGAATCCAAAAGCTTCAAATCCTGGCTCCGCCTCTGTATGCTGCTTATGATCTTTGTAAACCACTTTGTTTATAGAGAGTTTAATACAGTGTAAAAGATATTTTACACATCAGATTGTTACTTAAAAGATAACAACAAGTAATTCCACGTAATAAATTGAACTGCTTACTTGGAAAATAAGGCAGGTGTCCTGTTATAATATATGGTTAAATGTCAGCCACTACTACCTGAAAATTCATGCACGAAACGTAAGTCATATCTCCATGACAGAAAAAATATTGTGTTATACCAAAGATTTTAAGCCTAAATGCATGTTAACGGCGGCCTATAAGGGAATGAGAACCAGTTCTCATATCACCATTTTTGCTTTCGTTATTAGTCCCTTCGGTCCTCTTTTTATCTTATTGTTGTTTATACTTGTTGCCATTGCTTCTTTTTATTTTTTCTTTAGCCGAGGGTCTTCCGGAAACAGCCTCTCTATCTTCTAGGGTAGGGGTAAGGCTACGTACATGGAACCCTCCTTAGACCACACCTGTGGGAATTCACTGGGTTTGTTGTTGTTGCTGTTGTATAGGGCTTAAGAACAACAACATACCCCGTGTAATCCCACATTGTGAGGTCCAGGGAGGGTAAAGTGTACGAAGTCCTTACCCCTACCTTAGGAGGAGGAGGGAGAAGGGTGGGGGGAGAGGTTGTTCCCGAAGACCCTCGACTCAAGAAAAACTATATAGGGCTAAACATATTTTGTAAAGATTATTCACAAGAGAATATGAAGAGGCTTATATCTAAACCAGGCTGCGTATTAGGATAGTCAAACTGTCATATTATATACTCGGCTGAATGTCACTGCAATCATTATTCCAATTGAAGTTCATAATTTTCATTCTAGGAAAAGAATTACATCTACTTACCTCAAGAGACTCCGAATTATAAAAGAAATGCCAAGTGCAGGCGCAGAGTGCTCCTCCAAGCAGGGGCACCTAAATTAAAAAGTCGTAATGAAGTCACTTATGAGCCAACAAGACCCAAGGATGGGGAAAAAAGAAATGGAGATACGTGCAAAATGATAGAAGAGAATCATAAAGTGATAATTCAACACGACCAATTATGAAAAAAACCTCAATTACGAGCCAACAAGACGCACAAATGGGGAAAAAGTAATGGAGATAAGTGCTAAATGATCGAAGAGAATCATAAAGGGATAATTCAACATGACAAATAAACAAAAAATATCATTTACGAGCCAACGACTGAGCAAAAAACAAAGGAACCAGATACAAAGATGGGAGGGAAGGAATATAGGAGCTAGACGATCGAAGAGATACATGAAGTCATAACTCAGAATGACCAATCAAATAAAACACCAGTTTGTTATGAAAAGAATATATTCTCGCAACCTGAAAAACTCTCTTTGTGAATGACTTCTAAATTTAGAATGAAATTCAATAATCAGAATCAACAAAATTTAGACTTCTGAACTATCTTAGCCGTGAGATGGGAAAGGTAAGAAAGTGAAAAAGGAAACCTGAAGAGCAAGAGGTTCTAAACTCCAAAGATGGCCACCAACTATATAACAGTAGCACTGTGATGGGAGCGTAACCTCAACAACCTGTGTCACATGTACATGTTTTCTGCTGCTGCTCTGGCGCTCTCTATGAAGCATTTCACAGTTGGACAGCAATGTCATTTAGGTAGGTTAAAAGCCACAAGATCAAATTTTGTATCTTGGTTGATGATACCTGTTTGGAACTGAGGCGTGGTTGTTATTGTTGCTTTTGGCTGATGATGATATTGAAAAAAAGACTTCATAAACAATTTCTCCCTCAAAGAGTCAGCCATGAATCAATAAAAGATACAACTATCCTCCACAAAGTTTGGGATTGGTAGAATTTAGGAAATGGATTGGTGGAAGATAATCGGAATCATCAAAGACTGATAAATTGACTGCAATAAGGGGCGACAGTGAATATACTCATTTCGGTTTCTTATTGATTCTGTTTATTACTCTTTTGGTAATAAAATGTTAATCGGCTAATTAAGTAAGCTCGGCGACAATCCACAAAGAGAGAATTAAAAGACAAGAAGTTTAAAGGCCTAAACCATCTTAGCATGGTCATTACTATAACAAGAGAAAAGAGACGAATAAAGACATTTAGACTATTGTCTGATTAAACATATGAGAACACACTTTATAATTAACATGAAAGACTGTTCTGTACATCCAGAAGAACACAGTTTAAGCATAACAATCATTTCTACTGGACCAGATATAGGCCCTGATCAGATGTTCCGCGACTCTTATATTACAGTGAATGAGTGTACCATGTCGCAAAGCTTGGCATGTAGTTCTGCTTTGACTCGCTCGACAGAGTTTACAAAGGAATACACCCAACTTACTTTTTTCAAGTTCTATATAGCACATAGCATGGAAAATTCTTGTCTTTTGAGCAACAAAAAAAATTCAAAGATTGTTCTTTCTGGAATATTTGAGTTCAACTGCCTATTTACGACGCCAAGTCTACTAAACTGTCATCTCATGTAACAACAGTTCAAACAAACATTTAGAAGTGCCAATATAGCATTCGTCATTAACCAAACTGAAATTTTCCACGCATTGAGATAAGTCATTTTCAAAAAGTATTTACAGTTAATGTGAAGCTCGTTGACATAAAGCAGATTCAATATTGCAGGCATAAAGAACAGAACTCGAGCAAATTAAAAAAACAAGAATGAGCAAGATTGCTTACCATAGCCCAGGAGAGTCCCTTCCAAGATTCATAACCTGACTTCTCACCGTATTGCCAAACCAGAGCCATAGCAGTTACCCTTTTGTACAAAGTAAATAATCAGCCATTTCATTTAGCACAAAAGAAAAAAGAACAATATGAACAGATCAACCCGCCAACCCCATACTGCGGCGAAGTGCATTGCACATTGTAATACTCCTCCTTTCCCAATTACCGCAATTTTCAAGAATTCAAATTCATTATATTATTCAAATTTATATATGATGTAATATTTTAAAAGGGAACCCCGGTGCACGAAGCATCCTGCGTTTACGCAGGTCCAGGAAAGAGCCGCACCTCAAGGGGGTGTGATGTAGGCAGCCTACCCCAATGCAAGCATCAGTGGCTGATTCCATGGCTCGAACGCGTAACCTATAGATCACACGGAGACCTATTTGATGTAATATTTTACTATCTAGTAAACTAATCCTTAAACTATTACTTATTATTTTCTTTCACTAGCACTAATATGAAAAGGGTAGAAATTATCCCTCTTTTATACAAATATATCAATTCTACCCTCCGTTATACTTTGAGATCATTCATACCTCATTAGAAAACTATCTTGTACTTGCCCTTGACCCTAACAACGCTAAGTGTAACGGAGAATAATTATAAACAACAGTCGGAAGTAAAAGAGTAAATTTAAACACTTTTCCCCAAGTATTTTCAGACACTAAATTCACTAACCCATGTGGGAGCTTCTTTAAAGTCAAGGGCAAACATGAGGCGATTTACTAATGTCAAGAGTATGACGACCCCAAAGTATAATGGAGGTTAAAATTAAGATATTTCAAATAGTAGACGAGTAAATTTGGACATTTTACCTATAATATTAATCAGGGGCGAATCCATAGCATATGTTACAGTGTATTCTGAACCTAGTAGCTTTAGCTCAAACCTTGTACATGCGTTTAAATACTTACTAAAAGGGCATAGTCCGGTGCATTAAGCTATGCAGCCTTACCCTGCAATTTTGCAAGAGGCTAGTTCCACGACTCGAACCTGACATGATAGCAACTTTACCAGTTACATCAAGGCTCCCCTTCCGTTTAAATACTTACTAAATTAGTAAAAATAATAGATTTCGGACCAATAAATCAAATGGGCGGTGATAGAATCACGAACGCATAAAGTTCAAATCTTGATCCGCCTCTAATAAAAGAGTTGTCCAGTGCACTAAGCTCCCCCTATGCGCGGGGTCCGGGAAAGGGCCGGACCACTAGGTTCTATTGTACGCAGTCTTTCCCTATATTTCTCTAAGAGGTTGTTTCCATGGCTCGAACCCATGACTTCCTGGTCACATGGCAGCAACTTTACCAGTTACGCCAAGGCTCCCTTCAAATCCGCCTCTAATAATATATGGATCAAATTAAAATAATATACTCTTACTCAAAAAAATATAATCACATAAAATGATAACAAAAAGAAATTACCATTCAACAACACTAGAAACATGACTAGCCCAAGTGTGTAATGAGAGAGCATTTGAGGGTTCATTAAATTGGAATGAAGAACCCATTAAAGCTAACTCAGAACCAGAGGCAGGTCCCACATTTAGCACTGTAAAAGCAAGTCCAGTGACACCCAAAACAATGGCAGCATTATATTTTAAGTTCTGAGATGGAATAGTGATAATGGGTGCTGGAAATTGGGATCTTTTTCTTGAAAAGAAGAGAAAGTTTGGAGCTTTAGTTGATAAGGTGAATTGGGTTTGTTTTTGTTTAGGAAGAATGTGTTTTGAGAGAGATAATGAGGTTGCAACTGCCATCGTTGTTTGTTTGAGGAATACTAACAGCTTGTTTGGATGGTTGTTAACCATTGTATCATATTGTATTGTTTTTCCATAACAATGTTTGTTTTGATTGTTTAGTTAAAATTGGTTGTAAAAATCTCATTTTTTGAAACAATCGATTTGATGTGGTGGGATTATTTCCTATTTTACATTCTACTTATGCCCTAACTTATTACTTTATAATTCTATTTTACGCTTTACCTTTTTTTATTTTAAACAATAGCAAAGTCATATAATTCTATAATAGAATTCTACGTGAAGTCTAATAACCTATATAAATTCTCAAAGACAGCATCCCAAATATAACCTATATACGTGAAAGTCTAATAACCTATATACGTGAAAATTCCAACTCTTTTGGTATATGTTTTCCCTTACTTTTGTTTCATTCTTTCTTCTACTTTGATTTGTAATTCCAATTCTAATTACTTTATCTCCAATTAACTTTGTGATATTGGTTGTTTTCAAGTGTGCAAAGTATTATTATTTATCTTTATTCTGCCAACTCTTTCATTCGTTTCTTTATCATCGTTGCTAAATTTTTATCCTTAAGTTATGGATTATATGTCATGTTTGTTAGGAAATATTACTTATGATCTAAATTTTGCATGGAGTCTACTTAACATTTTTTTTATTATTATGAGCTAATTATGAATATAGTGTACTTTAATTATTTTTAATATTGTTAACTTGTTCCACTTATTTCGATAGAATCTGTATGAATTTAATTGCTTTATATAGAAGACATAATTGGTGATAAATATAGAAAGGGGTTTCTTAAATAATTTTATGCGTAATTTTTGATAAATTAAATATTTAAAACAATTGAGGGTATTTTAGTAAACTTATCAGTTACAGTATAGTACGATACGGTCAAACCAAACAGCAAAATGTTATATCCAAACAGCATACAATACAATCTATCCAAATATTGTATTCACAAAACGATACGATACAATACGATACAGTACAATACGATACATTATAAAACGGTGGGTAACAATGATCCAAACAAATGGTAAGTGGGGTGTTGGATTTTGAGTAAAAGATGTTTTAGATAAGAGATAAAATGACAAAAAGATCCTTTATGACTTATGAGTAAGCATTTTTAAAATTAAATAATTCAAATTGATGAGTAGTCGACTGAAAATTAAAAATAAAAAAAACATAAATACAGTTTGCAGTAGTAGAATATTTTAGAACAATTAACTGGATTAGCAGCCCATTTAGGATATAAATTTTACATAGGATTACCGGTTTAAATTTGGAAGAAATTCAAAAATAGCAAGATTTACAAGTGGTCATTCAAAAATAGTCACAGTTTCAAAAGTAATGGACATTTAGCCACTTTTCATGTAAAGATAAATCTGAACGAAAACACCGTTCAAAATCCGGAAAATACTTCAGCATAATATACTGAAGTTCCAGAATAATATACCGGTCCAGTATAATATGCTGGAAGTCCATACACAGGTGCTCCAATCTCCAGTATATTATGCTGGAACTTTCCGCGTGTTGGAGTTCCAGCATAATATGCTGGAAGTTCATACACAGGTGCACCGATCTCCAGTATATTATGCTGGACCGGTCCCTGTTCCAGCAAAATAGTGGCTAATTTTTAATGACTTTGCAAACGCTGGCTATTTTTGAATGACCAGTCTGAAAACTGGCTAGCCCGTGCTATTTTACCCAATTCCTTTATCCATCTATTAAGTTATTGTCTGACTAGTTTTAACGTACATTTGTTGCACATGTATGTACCTTTTTGCGATAAGTAATAGTATTTTTTTTTAAAATCACATAAATATTATGTTAAAAATTATGTTTGAGTTATAAAGTACTTCCTTCATTCCAATTTATGTGAACCTGTTTGACTGGGCACGAAGTTTAAAAAAAATGAAGACTTTTGGAATTTGTGGTCCTAAACAAGTCAAAAAGAGGCCTAGAGTATTTGTGTGATTATAAAAGCTTCTCATTAAGGGCATAATTGTAAGTTCAAGCTATTCCAAAATTAGAAAGGGATCATTCTTTTTAGAACAGACCAAAAAGAAAATAAGTTCATATAAACTGGAACAGAGGAAGTAAGAGTTTAAGCACCAGACAATATGATTAGTCTAGTTAACCAAACAAAACTAGAGGAGATCGTGTCATACAATTCATGCGTAAGAGGAATTTACTAGTTTTAACATACGCGTGTTGCATGTATACCATTTTCCATAAGTAATTTTCTTTTAAAATCACATACGTAAATTAAAAAATATATTTGAGTTATAAAATAAGAGTTTAAGCGCTAGACAGTCCGATTAACCAGACAAAACAAGAAGACATTGTGTTGTGTCATACAAGAAAGGAAAGATCTGGAAATACCCAAATGACTCTATTACCTACAAAACTAAGAAGGAAAAAGGAAAAGGGACTTCTACGCGTTAGATTGTTCGTGTATACGGGGGAAAAATCCTATTTAAAATGGATGGTGTGAATTTGTCAAATGCTCGACAAGCCACTATATTAAGGGACAGTAAAATGACAAAGATGTCACAATCTGAATCAACAACAACAACAACAAACCCAGTATAATCTCACAAGTAGAGTTTGGGGAGCGTAGTGTGTAAGCAGATTACCCCTGTCTGAATCACAATACCACAAATTTGAAGCTTAAAACTTTATAATACAGAGCATTTGTCCAAAAAGCAATACAAGGCAATTGAGATCTTCAACAAAGAGCCTTTTGGGTAGCACATTTCTTGAAAAATTACATGGAATGATGAGGAGAAAGAACACATTCCACATAAATTTTGGGGGAAAATGCATAAGTACACCCCCCCCCCCCCCCGACCTATATCCAGATACCCAACTACACACTTTTTCTTTGCGGGAATTCTATTACCCCCCTAAACTTATTTTAAATGTAATTATTTGCACCCTAAACGCTGACAACTAAACTCTTGGCAAGTGGTGAGCTACGCGCCCCCACATGTATTTTTAGTACCTTTTTTATTCTTTCTTCTTTTTCTTATCCTTTTTTCTTATTTCTTATTATTCTCATTTTTTTGGTTATTTCATTCTCTTTCTTTTTGTTTTGGTCACCGGCGGCATAAAATGGTGGTCGTCGGAATTTCACAAACACAATTTTTTCCGGCTAATTTTTTTTTCCGGCGACAGATTTTTATCCCGATCTAAGTGTATTTTGTTTTATATATATAAAAAATTTTCTTGAAAGTATAATTTATGTGGGAGGAAGAGCAAAGGAAATAAAAATAAATATAAGTTGAGAAAACCTTTTCTAGTTAAAATTGCAATACATCTTTTTCCGGCATGGGAAGATTTTCCGATGACGAATTTTTTTCCCCAAATCTGAATGTATTTTGCTTTGCTTATGAATAGATCTTTTTGAGAGTTTACTTTGTGTGTGAAAGAAAAAAATGGAAGAAAAACGGTTAGATAAAGTCGCCAGTGAATGAATATCCGCCGGAACTAGAGAAGAAACGAAAAAAAAAAGGTAAAAGAAAAAGGAAAAGGAAAAGGAAAACAAAAGTAAGAAAAAATGATAAAAAAGAATAAAAAATAATCTGAAAATCGTTTTTTCTTGCTTCTCACTCTCTTTTGGGAGAGTGAAATACACACACTCTGCCACGTCAGCGTTAAGGGTGCAAATAATTCCATTTAAAATAAATTTAGGGGGCAATAAGATTCTCGGAAAGAAAAAGTGTGTAGTTGGGAATCAGGGTATAGGTCAGGGGGTACTTATGCATTTTCCCAAATTTTGGTGATATGATACCATCTTTTAATTGTAAGGTTCTTGACACTACAAGAACTTCCACGACGGAGATTTTTTCAAGATCTCCTCTTTTTTCTGATAACCCAGAAATCCTCTAAGGTCAGCTGGTGCACGGTTCGAACTTGGTAGATAATCTGTTTAAGATCACTTTTAGAAGTATAATATCTTATAGGGATTTTTTCTTATCTATACCATATATGAAACTTTATTATCAAAAATGTGCATAATTACTAAATTACCCGTCCAGTCCACATTATTTCTACAGTTTTTGTACCAATCATTAAAAGCTAATTAATAGCAGTTGTATCTTCCTATTTATGCGAGCTAAATTTTAGGAGAAGAATATTCTGAACAGATTTGGCGTGAATATTCTGAACAGATTTAGGAGAAGAATATTGAAACGAAAAGGAGATTTCTGTTCTTCATCTTCATCTTCATCTGTTCTTTCATATATTTCCCACCATTGATAGCCATTAAAAAGCTTGAAAGCTTTGAACTCAAATTTGGGTTTTCAAAAATCATTATTTGTTTGGATTGGGTGTTGTTGTAAATAATTCGGAATATGTTTAGGAGTTTATATTTCAATTTTGAGGGGTTTTGGTGAAGATTAGACTTGGTTTTGACTGAATTTCAGATTGAAACTCAAAGAAGAAGAAGAAGAAGAAGACATATTTTCAAAAATTGTAGTTAAATTGTAGATTGTAGATAAATTGTAGATTGGGAAGACTAAAACTTCTACAAATCTTCTACAATTATGTCAAAAATGTCAATTATGCTACAATTGAAATGGGAATTGGGATATTAAAATTCAATGTATCCATTTTGTAGATATCTTGTAGATAAATTGTAATTATTTGTATTCTGATTGTAGATGCATTATTTTCTGTTTTCACAAATCCAAAACGACTAAAGCTTCTACAAAATCTTCTGCAAAAAACAGTCTACAATTTATCTATAATTTTTTTAATTTTTCTACAATTTATCTACAATTTCTGGAAATATGTCTTCTTCTTCGAGTTTCAATCGACTGTGTTAACCAGTAACCTTCATCCACTGCCCAAAAAAAAATCAAAAAAAAAAGAGGTCAATGAAAATAACGATACATTGATGTTTTGTATGTGTAAATAGAGAATTGGTAAATAAGAATTAATCTGAAGATACGGTCGCTAAGTTAAGGTTTTTGGGGAAGTAAATGAGAACTAATCTGAAGATTATTGATGCTACTGTCCATCTCCGAAAGGGGGGGGGGGGGGGAGGGTTGGGGGAGAGACGGGTAAAGGTAAATGTGGGAAGATACGGTCCTAAATTAGCGCCTAATATAAATGCACCTTTAATTATATCCCTAATTTGAATTATGGTATATAAATGATAATTTGGTATGCTGAAATGTAATTAACACAAACCTTAAACATTGAGGGTAATAAAGTTTCATATATAATATAGGAAGGTAAAAATCCCTATCTTATATCACTCAATAACAGTTTCTTTCTTCTTAGCCCACAGAATTACTAGAGAGAAGCCCATTAATGACATGATCAAAGCCCATTAATGACATGATCACAACCTGCAAAAGGGTACAAAGCAGATGTTCTAAGAATTGACTAGAAATTTTCAGAATAACAAGCTAAGGAAAAGTGAGCAACAACAACAACAACAATAACGACCAAGTAAAATTCCACAAGTCGGGTTTGGGAAGGGTAGTGTGTATGCAGACGTTACCTCTACCCCGAAGGAGTAGAGAGGCTGTTTCCGACAGACCCTCGGCTCAAGAAAACGGAAAAGACGAGAAGAGAAGGAAAGGGACAATATATTAGTACCATCAAACAGAAACTAAAGAAATAATATTAGCATCATAAGAACAAGAAAATAGTTGAAATGCAATAACAAAACCAGAAAATAGGCCCGATGCCATGAAAACCTAAGGATATGGAGAACACAACATAAACCTCTAGCAGTCTAAGACTACCCCTATCGAACTAGCCTCATCCCTGGACTCAACTACGTCCTAAACTACAACCCTAATGCTCGACCTCCACACCTTCCTATCAAGGACCATGACCTCGGAAATCTGCAGCAACGCCATGTCCTATCTGATCACCTCTTCACAATACTTCTTAGGCCGCCCTCTACCTCTTCTCGTCCTCGCCAGGGCCAAACTCTCGCACCTCCTCACCGGAGCATCAGGGCTCCTCCTCCATACGTGCCTGAACCATTTGAGCCACGCTTCCCGCATCTTGCCATCAATAGGAGTCACGCCCACCTTCTCCCGAATAACTTCATTCCTTTTGTCACTAATGTTCACCAAATAATTAATGCAGTGAAGAGTAAAACTAAGGACTTTAACTTCTATAATACACTGATAGTGTAAAGAATTTATACGTTATTAGTGCATTTTACCTGTTATAGCGAGTAACCTACCTTATTTATTAACAATTGTATCTACTAAGGACGTTTACTTGCTGTTATCTAATAGTCCTGTTATCACATAAACATATGTACCAGTAGGGGTGTTCGTCAGTCGGTACGGTACGGTATTTAGACATTTCGGTTCGGTATTTTCGGTATTCGGTTTCTTAAAATCCTATACCAATACCTTACCTAATTAAATTCGGTATGGTTCGGTTTTTCTCCTTTCGGTTTCGGTCTATTCGGTTCGGTAACTTCGGTTTATTCGGTTTGAATACTAACTAGTACATAGAGCCATAGACTCTAATATTCTTAATTAAAGTACTCAAAAATACAAAACGAAAAATGTTTGTTGAAAAAAGTTTTTATCCAAAACTAGCAAATATCGACCAAAATAGAAAAAATTGTACATAAAAGAATATTTGATCATTAGAAATGTCTTGTTACTTGTTTGGAGTTAATTGATGAACTTAGAGAATAAAGGAAAGTAAAATTTTAGATTTTTTATATTTTTGTTATAATTAATAATATGTGTTTTGTGTAATATAATATATATTTCGGTACGGTATCGATATTTTGGTATTTTATTTTAAAATACCAAATACCATACCTAATACCATTTTTTTTTTAAAAACTTAAACCAACCAAATACCAAAATACCGTATACCAAATACCAAAATTTTCGATTTCGGTACGATAATTCGGTATTTACCAAATTATGCACAGCCCTATGTACCAGTGTTCCGTCAACCTAAAACAAAACAACATAAAAATGAGTCACCTCTTTCATAAAAATGACCCAATTCTGAATTGTATAAACCATGGGGTGGACCTAGTGTTTAAGTAGTGGGTTTGTTACAAAACATATATATATATATATATATATATATATATATATATATAGTGGAAGTTCATTAGAGTCGATGTGTATTAAGAGAACCGAACCCAGTGTTTCGAGAGACGAATGGGTGCATTGGCATTTGCTCCTCAAGTTTACATCCTATATCCGCCTCTGGTATCGATATTTGTATCATAATTAAGACAAAAGGATATAAACCAATCCTTTGAGGCAATTTTGAGTAACTAGATCTTTGATTAGAGAGCTTAGGCCAACGACTATAATTTCGCTACTACCAAATCAACTCTCCTTTTTATCTTCTTCAGTAGGCGAGGAAGTTCATATAATCGATGCGTACTTACTGATATAGCTGGAGGGACACCAACAAGAGGATCTTGGATAAACTTATTCGCAAGAGCAAGGGCAAGAAGACTGCTCTGCATGCCTGCAAACGAGACATAGAATGACAACATCAATCAAGATCCAATAAGTGAAGGTTGATAATATTAGGTAAGCTTCAAACCTGTTTCATATGACAGCGTTCTTTGTAGAGCTTTGACGTCTGGTGCTCTGTGAAAGGCTATGCCGGAAAGTAAATAACCTAAGATGAACGCCGACAAATGAAATGCAATCACAAGCAACAAAACAGACATTCCAGATGGGGATACGAGAGACTCTATGTTAATAGCAAGCGGAGCCCCAACACAAAGAGCAGTCACAAAAACTGATAGCGGAGGCAACAACGGCCGAATTGCATTACAAATCTGCGGAAAGAATCTATTGAAGCGAAACCAAAAGTCATAAGAGTGAAGTTCGGATTGTAGAACGATACACATAATGAGTATTCACAACATTATTACCCATTCAGAAGCAGTCCACCAGCAACAGGTGCAACGACAATCTGCAGTATGTTGGAAACCATTCCCTTAACATCCACAGGCAACTTTTCCCAATAAGCAATAATGATAAAATAGGGGTGACAAAAACAGCAGTAGCTGTCGATAACGATGCCATCACTATACTAAGAGGGGCCATTTGTGGATCTGTTAGAAAAGTAGCGTAATTTGACAGCTGTGCTCCACTAACACAAGAGGTCAACATAATCCCTGCAGCTGATACACAGCTCAAAGAACTTTAGTCAACGTACAAATTTTTCCGCTGGTAAAAGTAATCAGAGATTTTACCTAAGGAAGTTGGCAGGCCAAATACAGTCATTGCAAGTGTGCCGAAAAGATATCCGAGCAGGGGCTTCACAGCAAATTGACCAATATAACCAGCAAAAATTGCAGCTGGTTTCTTGAAAGCTTCAAGAAAGTCCTTTTCACTTGAGTTGACTCCAACTGCAAACATTAAAATCCCCAACGCAGGGGCATAGTACCTAGAAACAGTAAACGACACGGTAACTATGAGATTATAAGATGAGATTCAAAAAGCTAAACAGTTTGGACTTTTTGGTGTACACTCCGCAACTTTTTGCCTCATACTACGGGTCTCTAGCTTTCCTAGATAGACAATGTGAGAGACCAAAATAATGCAATATTGATACTTTTTTCAGTATTCAAGTCTATACCTCCAACCTTTTCTAGAGGTGTTAAATGGATACAAAATTAGATATTTTCATGGAAAACTTTCAACATCATTCTCATGTAAGATGGTATTACTCTCACCTCTCGCGCAGGTCTCTACCTCACCCTCTTGTTACAACTAATGGCAATTGGTCAGACATAGAAGTTTCAACATACATTTATGAGGATAAGTCAAATTAAATGATCAACCCATAAGATGTTCACCAAGCCTTATAAAGGTTTTCTATTTCGTCAAGAATGCAGTTAATTATTTGTGCAGGCAAAATTTATATAAGTTTCTTCCCGCAACCTTGTTTTTAATACATGGAAGGCACTTGCTTTATGTAGTAACCAAAGTTAGTTAATATGTCAAATAGCATCCATGTCAACAAATTGAATTCTTTGTCTAGCAGATAAAAGTAGCAGTTAACGAGATAAAATTTTAAAACTAAGTATCCTACAGTTATGTTACCCTGTGAGCTCCCAATAAAGTTATCGGTCGTAAAGCATAACTTTTCAGGGAGGCTTAAAGTAGACAACATGACAGACTTGTGGGATAGAACAAATTCATTTAGAAAATAGGCATCAATTGAATGATATACAAACCTGTTAGTAAACCACGTAAAAGAAGGTGGATATATAAGAGCCAAAATTGTGCTGCCAAGAACCACATGGGGCAGAAAAGAGTTTGCTCCCTTCAAAATTGTCAAAAAGGTGTTCTCTTTTTGTTTCAGATTCTGAAATAGCACAAAGTCTATTGTTAAAGATAGTCAAATCCCACAATTCAGAGGCGGGCTTCGAAACATCCAAGAAAACAATTTAACCCCTCTTTCCTCTATATTATGTTTTCCTTTTCCTTTTCCTTTTCTAAGATATGGGGACATGCAGATTACGTTTAAGAGCAAAGATATGAGATATTTAGCCCTTTTAGCTTTACAGGTTCAACAGAAAGAAGCGTTAGAGAAGAGAAGTACTGAAACAATCCAAACTTTCACGTACTATAGTAATAACAGATAGTGCATCAGCTTAAGGGAAAATAAAGTGGCTAAGGGAGCAAGAATTTTGCTTCCTAAATCAAATGCTTCTCATATATGGGACTTCATGCACTTACCAATCAAGCTCAGATTTCAAAGACACAATGTCATTCACAGCCGTACCCTCTCAGAGAAAATGGCTTTTGCCAATAAATTACAAGTCTCTAATTACTCTATTCCAAATACAAATACAAGTCAAAGTTCAGAAACATACAATATTTTGAGTAGAAAGATTGAAAAGTTCAAAAGGAAAACCTCAAGTGATTCAGAGTCACTAGGCCCAAGCGAATCAGAGAACTTTTCTGAGATAGATCTACTAATTAACAGTCTTGAATTATCACCTACACAAAAAGATCGCATCTATTAGTAAAGAGTACATCAAAAAGGGATAATTCCGTGATCACTATAATAGTAAAGTTAGAAAACTATTTCAATATATCAGTAAAGTAACTAAATATTACCCAATACAATAGTTTTACGACTTTACCCTAGCTCAGTAACGGTAAAGTTATCTCCGTGTGACCTATAGGTCACAGGTTCGAGCCGTGGAATCAGCCACTGATACTCGCATCAGGGTAGGCTAACCACATCATACCCCCTTGGGTTGCGACCCTTCTCCGGACCTTGCGTAAATGCGGGATGCTCGTGCACCGGGCTGCCCCTTTTACCGTAGCTTAGTGACCATACATGAAATTAACCTCATTATTAACTAAACTTGAGAAGCAAAAAAGATTCAAACTTTACGCAAAGTACACTATAATTGGTTACAAAAACACTTACTTGCCAATGTGGATTGCATAGTTGATGAAAACCCCTTTAATCGTACCCCTTCAAGAACACCGGTATAAGTTACACCAATTCATCAAAAGAGGACTGTAGAAATACACTTGATACTGAAAAAAGATTATAAAAAACCGTTCTTTTTTTAATCAATCGTGCCCTTCAAGAATCCAAGTACAAATTGAACTAATTCAACAAAAGGGGCGATAGAAATATACTTATACTGAAAAAGATCATAAAAATCTCTCTCTTTTTTCATTATTGATACCCCTTCAAGAACCCCAAGTACAAGTTGGATTAATTCATCAAAAGGGACTCTAGAAATTCACTTCATACTGGAAAAAAAAAAACATAAAAATCTGATCTTTTTCTTTGAATCAATTGTACCCCATCAAGAACCTAAGTACAAGTTGGACTAATTCATCAAAAGGGACAGTAGAAATACACTTGACACTGTAAAAAAATCATTAAAAACTGTTCTCTTTTTTTTTCCTGCTTACAAGTATAATTGGACTAATTCATCAAAAGGGGCAGTAGAAATACACTTGATACTTAAAAATCATAAAAATCTCTTTTTTCTTTTATAAGTATAATTGGACTAATTCATCAAAAGGGACAGTAGAAATACACTTGATACTTAAAAATCATAAAAATCTCTCTTTTTCCATTTACAAGTATAATTGGAGGTATAAATGTCAGTTACAAACACTTCTCATCTCTCTTTTTCTTACTTTTACCCAACAATTAGTACAAAACAGAAGGGGGGAAAAAGACAAATGTGCTAGCCACATTTCAAAAAATCGAATGGAAGCTAACAGAGAAGATACCAATCCTCTTCTGATGCAACGCGCTGCTTCTTCCATTTATAAGCAGCTTCCAAGATCTTGAGGTTGGCGGTTTGTGTTTCCTCGGGAAAAAGATAATTGATATACTCCTCATACGCTGCTGGACCATCCTCCATGTCTATTTGCCTTGTCTTCTTGAGTTTCTTTGGTAGCTTTGCACGGACTAAGTTAACATCCCCAAGCTCACCAAAACCACTTTCCATTTTCAGCCATTCTTCTAAAAGCATTGCTCGCTCTTCTTTCAATTCAGGAGCAGAAGTTGGGTAGTACGTGATGGCCTTTTCAAAAACATCTCTGGCATGCTGCAGGCGCTTCTTCTTCTGTTCAATATCTTCTGAATCCACAACCAAGGCCTCAAAATTCGCATAACTTATCCACACCTTCAAGTGTTTCGTGCGGTTAAGAAGTCTTTCATATAGTGCTCTTGTTCTATCAAATTCACCCTCAAAGATCTCGAAGTCTATGTAAGCCTTCCATAGTAACTCTGGCATATCCAGCGCAGGTTGGTCAATTGCAAGCTCAAAAATAGCCCTGGCTCGCTCCGTTTCATCCAAGGACCTCTCTAACTCGGTGAATTTGCTCCAAGCATAGCAATTTTCTGGTGACCATTCTAAGTACTTCTCATAAAGCTTTCTACAACGGTCTATATTTCCAAGATGCAGCTCTATCTCAATGTACTTCTTAAATATCTTGTCTTTAGGAGCTCTTCCAATCGCTTCTCCAAGTAGCAGACGTGCTTCTTTGAGTCTTAACTGCCGGATCTCAAACTGGGCAGCCAACAACCAAATCTTTGCAAATGAGAACTTCTGATGCGGAATCAGCTTAAGACACTTCCTGTAGACATCTCTGGTCCTTTCCATGCCTTGTGCGTCAAGCTCTTCATATAATGCATAATTAATCCATAAGTAAATGTATCGCTGCCAATACCACTTCTCTTGATCAGCAGGAGGAACGTTAGCAATGGCTCTCTCATAAACCTCTCTAATCCTCTCTTTATTCCCTACACTCTCTTCCAACCGAAGATAATCAAACCACGCGTCATAGTTCCGCGGATTCTTCCTTACTTCATCCTCATACTGAAACCTCCTTTTCCCCACAATAGCATCCTCAATACCTTCCCTATCCCCATACTGTTTCTCAAAAGCCACAAACTTCCTGTACAAATCCTCAGCTCGCCCTTTCGGAATATGATCAAGTGCAAACTTATAAATGCACCTTGCCCTCTCTGTCTCCTTACACTTCTCCTCAAACTCCGCGAACGCCACAAACAACTGCTCTGCTTCCTCGTCGTCCGCCAACTTATCCACAGCCCTCTCGTAACAATTCCTCGCCCTCGCTACCTCCCCATTCTTAAACTCAAACTTGGCGAACCTAATCCATGCACTAACCTTCGGATGACACTGCACGAATCTCTCGAAAATCGCCCTCGCCCTATCCACCTCATTATACCTCAACTCAAACTTAATGTAACTTAACCACCCTTGCTGGTCCGGCATCCATGTCATCCACCTCTCAAAAATCAGCCTCGCACCAGCTACATTCCCAAGCATCTCTTCCATGTGAATATACTTGTACCATAACTGATCAACCCTAGGCAAAAGCGTAACAGCACGATCCCACACATTACGAGCATGATTCACAAATTTATTCTTCATCTCCACGTCAGCATACTTCAGCCACATCGTATGATCCCTGTAATCGACTTCGAGTGCTCGTTCCCAAATGGAACGAGCTCGCTTGAAGTCCTTTTGTGATTCTTCCCATTTAGCATATTTCACCCACACGCTTTTGTTCCACCTAACGCGGCTGATTAAGCTCTCGAATTCCTTGCGCTTGCGGAGGCGGTAATCGGCTAGTTCGGTCGGGTCGGTGATTTTTTGCTTCGGCGGTCGGATTTCGGCCTCTTGACGTTCTCTAGCTTCCCGGAGGATTTGCTCGGCGGTGATTTGGATTGGAGCTGGGGTTTTGTTCTTCACCCGTGTAGGTCTAGGAAGCTTTACCTCAGTTTCTTTTCGAGTGAGGTACCCCAGATTGGGGTCTGCATCTCTGTTCGCCATGCTAGTATTAAGGGCGGCTCTAGTTAAGGCAAGTGAAGGAAAATTATTTATAATTGTATGAAACGGCAAAACCTATTAAATTCTATTTAGGCATGAATTAAATAAATCAAATCCAATATGATTAAAAAAAATACATTCTAAAATATTAGTCAAAGTTCATATAATTTGAATCTCCAGAACATAAAAGTAACAGATAATTTGGGACAGAGAGAGTAAATGCATAGGGTAACATGATTGCTTATGCATGTGATGTTATTGGTATATATATAACTCTAATTTTCACAGAGGAAGTCACCCTTTTCTCGATTTTAATAAATGTAATCTTGATTTATTTTTTTAAAACTTTTGGTTATTGAAGTTCACTTGAGAATGGATCAGAACATGGCAATGCAAACTTGATAATTAGATTCTCTAATTGAATACTACTTAATAATTATCCAATGCAAACTTTTGTTAATCAACAAAGCTGCACTTTCTGTTAAGCTTCACCTCAAATTGGACAATGACATATTCAAAGTACACTATGCTTTTATACCATGTTGATTGATGTATTCTACTAGGTAAAAACTTCAAATGTCTTAAATGGAAAAAATGTTATTTTATTTTTTTGGTTTTTCGCCTAGTGTTCAATCCCGTATAAGGGCCCGACTAAATTCCAATTCCCGTTGAAAATCTCACTATGGGTGGGTGGGAGGGGAGGGCAAAACATTTCTTAACAAAAGCAACTCTATATTCAGGTTCGAATTCGAAATCTTTTATTAAAGATGAAGCATTACTTACTATTCTACAATAACCATCATTGTTTAGAAAGAAAAAGTTTCCACTCGCTTTCTAATTAAATAATGACAAATGTAGCTGCAGGTCAAATATATAATTGATTATTTCGTACTGTTGTTTGTATATTTGTATCTTCGTTCATTTATCTAATTATCTAGATCTAATGTCTCGTACGAGGTCCTTTGCTTGTAGGGCACAAGGTAAAAAAAGATACTGTAAATTGGCGTCTTTGCTCAGATGCAGAATGAATATTTTTGAGAAAAAAAAAATAATCATACCTTAAAAGATCATCAAATATATTTCAACCTAATTAAATACTGACAAATGTAAATCCTCAGCGCGCACGGCGAGCTAATTAAGTGCATTAATACAATAATCAGGGACGGAGCAACAAAACAGTAGCGGAAGTATATATGTATTCGCGTAAAGAAAATTGCTAGTATAGTAACAAATATTAAATTTAGAACTCGTAATTTTAAAAATACATAATATGTCCATCAAATTTAAATTATGAGTCCGCCACTTTTATTTACTCTAATATTATGTTGAAACTGTATGATCATCTCATCTTTATATATAGCGCGACACATGAAATTAATGCTTATGTACACTAAATAACAAGAAGGTCCACCTATTTATAGGATCTCATTGCCTTCACATTTCTCTCAAATCTTCATTTCATTTCATCATTCCAAACTTCTTGTTTTTACTCTTCTCTCAAGTGATTAAAACAAGAAGAAGAAAAAAGGAGAAGTATATATAAGAAAACCAGAGAGAGAGAGAGAAATGTGTATCAGTTCTTCAGAATGGAATGCATCACGTATCCTTTACATTTCTGGCCAGAAACAAAAACCAAAGCGCTCCAGAATCCAAGTTCATAGGTAACTTTACACAGTTTATACTATTACTTTCTTTTGAGCAGTGGTGGAAGCAGAATTTTTATCAAGCGGATTCAAATTAATTAAAAAAGTAAACACGTGAAGAAGTTAAGTGGATTCAACATCTAATATATTTACATGAAAAAAATTTGACCTTATATACACAGTGTAATTTTCGGCGAAGAGAATTCGGCTGAACCCCCTTCCGCCCAGCTAGTTCCGCCCCTGCTTCTGAGGTGTGACTTTCTTGTTGCTTTCTCTATGCGTATAACTTATATATAAATAAATTTTACACTATCATTGTAGTTTAATAATTTATTGTGTTTTGCAAGTTATCAGTTCATGCTTGTTATAATAGTTCAGATTTTAGTTATATCCACTGACAATATACATTTTTTTTATACTATCAACATAGTTTCATACTATAATAGCAGGTTAGCTGGCTACCATTTTAATATGTTACCAATTAATGATTACTATAGAGATTCATCTGTAATTACCTTATAAGCGACCGTATTGTTTGAATACTGTAACGACCCGGCCGGTCGTTTTGAGCTTTTGCACATTGCTCGCCAGTTTTCGGGCATGACTTGCCCCTGTAGTGTATTATGACTTATGTAAACCGTTGGTTTTGGTTTCAGGTTAATCAGAATGAATTTGGAAGAACAGTTCTCAGTTTAAGCTTAAAATTTGAAAGGTTTGACCAATATTTGACTTGCTTGTATATGATCTCGGATCGGAATTTTTATGATTTGGTTAGCTCCTTTAGGTGATTTGGGACTTAGGAGCGTGATCGGAATGCATTTTAAAAGTCCGTGGAAGGTTTAGGCTTGAATTGGCGAAATTGAAATTTTGGCGATTTCCGGTTGGTAGGTGAGATTTTGATATAAGGGTCGGAATGGAATTTCGAGAGTGGCAGTAGCTTTGTTGTGTCATTTGGGATGTGTGTGCAAAATTTCAGGTCATTCGGACGTGGTTTGGTTGGGTTTTTTATCAAAAGCGGAATCCGGAAGATTTTGGAAATTTGGCTTGAATCCGATGTATTTTGGGTAATTTGATGTTGTTTAAGGTGTTTTGATGATTGGAACAAGTTTGAATAAGGTATTAGAATATGTTTGTGCTTTTGGTTGAGGTCCCGGGGGCCTCGGGGTGATTTCGGATGGTTAACGGAGAAGTTTGGATTTTGTTGCAGCTACTGAATTTGCTGCTTCTGGTATTTTTGCACCTGCGGATTGGGAACCGCAGGTGCGGCGCCGCACGTGCGGAAGAGGAGCCGCAGAAGCGGATTGTTGAGAATTTGCCAGGAACCGCAGATGCGGTGTGGGACCGCACCTGCGGAGTCGCAGGTGCGCATGGCTTATCGCAGATGCGATTTTTGGGCTCTTAAGTGAGTTCCACAGAAGCGGAGAGTTTAAACGCAAATGCGGTACCGCAGATGCGGTTGAAGTGCCACAGATGCGGAAAGGTCTGGGCAGAACATATAAGTTATTTCATTTCGCGACTTTGGGTTATTTCACCATTTTGACTTCGGCTTGGGAGCTTTTTGGACGAATTGAAAGAGGAATTTCAAGGGAACTTCATTGAGGTAAGGATTTTGGACCTAAAACTCGTTCCTATGCTATTATTTCATGGATTAGAGGTAGAATTTGTGGGAAATTAGAGGAAGAGTTGGGAATTTAGGGCTTGAAATTGGAGAGTGAATTTTTAGGATTTGAGTGACCATATGAGGTCGGATTTTGGTAAATTTGATATGTATGGTCTTGTGAGAGGATGAGGATTCCATTGATGTTAATTTTATCGGATTCCGAGGTGTGGGCCCGGGGGTCGGGTTTTGGTAATGTCAGGATTTGTGCCCTTTATTGATTGTTTTCGCTTGGGCTTTATTCCCTTAGCATATTTTGACGTCCTTGTTGTGATTTTGGATAGATTCGACGCGCGCGGAGGGTGATTCAAGGGGAAAAGGCATCGCGAGCTAGAGATTTAGCCGGTTCGAGGTGAGTAATGATTGTAAATGATGTTCTGAGGGTTTGAAACCCCGGATTGCACATCGTAGTGCTATATTGAGGTGAGGCACACGCTTGATGGCGAGCGTGGGGTCGTGCACTATTGGGGATTGTGACTTGGTGCGTCCCGATTGATGATTTTACCGCGTATTTGACTGAAATCTATTTGCTATCATGATTATTTGGGCTGAATGCCATATTTGGGCTTCGTGCCAACTATTTGAACCCTTCGGGGATTTTTGTTGATATTTCCTCACTGTTTTGACTTTATACTTGAACTCAGTCATGTTATTTTCCACTGTTTTCAAAACTCAGCCATGTTCACTCAGTTTTAATACTCAAATGATATTTAAATGATGTTTTAGGCTGAGAAACACTGTTTTACTGTTGCCCAAGAGGCTTATGTGATTTTGACTGAGTAAGGCCGGGGGCCTGTGTTGTGAGGATATCTTTTGGGTCGGGCTGCACGCCGCAGCGGTGATACACTGATTTTGATTATGAGGCCGAGGGCTTGAGATTGTACGCCACGAGGTGGCTTGATATTGATTATGAGGCCGAGAGCCTGTTTATGATGCCACGAGATGGTTTGATATTGCGCTTGGACCGTAAGGGGCCCCTCCAGGAGTCTGCACACTCCCAGTGAGCGCGGGTACCCATTATGATGTAAGTTATAGCCCGAGGGGCTGGTATGGTTATATGTGATTGCCCGAAGGGCTGGTATTGTTATATGTGATTGCCCGAGGGGCTGGTATTGTTATATGTGATTGCCCGAGGGGCTGGTATTATTTTATGTGATTGCCCGAGGGGCTGGTATTGTTATATGTGATTGCCCGAGGGGCTGGTATTGTTTTATGTGATTGCCCGAGGGGCTGGTATTGATCTGAGATATTGCCTGAGGGGCGGAGTTGTTGAGTTATAGCTCGAGGGGCGAACCTTTATGTGTTTATCTATTTATTTAGCTGTCATTTACCTGTTTAGTTGTGTAACTGTGCCCGAGGGGCGGATTCTCTATGCTTATCTGTTCTAGTTGTTTTGCATTCAGTTGATTAATTGTTGAAAAGCCATTTTTGAAGAAGTTTTAAACTGAGCTAAGATGCTTTAAGAGATTTCACAGCTTCATTGCGTTCTTACTAGTTTTGTACTACTTCTGTACATCATGTTGATGCTCTTTTCGTGATTTCTTATCACTCAGTCTTTATTTATGATTATTACTCACTGAGTTGGAAGCACTCACTTTACTCCCTGCACCTTGTGTGCAGATTCAGGTATTTTCTTTCTGAACCCGGTAGCGGGTATTAGTTGATCGGAAGCAGAGTCATCGAAGTTTAGCAAGGTAGCTGTCGGTATTCGCAGCACTGGTTTTCTCCCTTTTCATTCTATTAGTCTGTAGTTAGTACATTTCAGACTTTGTCAGTGGTATTTAGACCTTAGTAGATGCTCATGACTATTGACACCCTGGTATCGTGCTGAGTTAGGTTGTATCCTGCGAATTGTTTTGTATTGTCATTATTACTTCTGAGTTTATATCATGTTTTAGACGTAATGCTTATTTTTTAATTGCTTAAAAACTGGATTAGAAATGTGTCGGCTGGACTTGTCTTCACGAGAGGCGCCATCACGACCGGGTCTGGGTTTAGGGTCGTGACAAGTTGGTATCGGAGCCTAGGTTACATAGGTCTTACGAGTCATGAGCAGGTTTAGTAGAGTCACGCGGATTGGTACGGAGACGTCTGTGCTTATCCTCGGGAGGCTGCAGAACCTTTAGGAAAACTCCATATTCTTGAAATTCTTATCGTGCGTCCTTGATTCAGCTTGAAATATAACTCTTTGGACTCCTTCCACGCATTCGTATGCGCGAACGAGCGCTCAGTATCAGATGTGATCTCTATGTGCTGATGTTGGGCCAGTCTGGAGGACTCGAGGCCGGATTTTTTTTTTGCCTATAGCTTGAGCACCGAGGTGCTGATTGTGTGAGCACGTGTTTCTGGATCTACATGTTCTGTTGTGTCCCTATTAAGGGGAGTAATGACTGGATAGTTACGTGATGAGTGATGTGACTGCGAGATGTATTCGTACGATTTGCGAGAAGGGTCTGCTGGAGGATAGAAGAACTATTAGGTGTCTGATTTCCATCTTGATTTGAGGTATGGCCCCGAGTTATGGGTGTGTGATGAATCCTTTCATGTTTTTTTCGGTATGAGTTCAGGCTCAGGAAGATTAAGTGACTGCGCGATGAATATGACGGTGGAAGGTATACAGAAATGCTAGTTTGAGGCAAAGCAGGTGGGTTATCTCCTGCGAAATGTTCTGAGTTTGTGCGATACTTATGTTGTCTGTTAGAAGATCTCAATTTCAAGTGAAAGATATACGTTGTAATTTGAATCTGGGTCGCTTAAGGGAATGGGTTTAATTGTTACGAGAGTAAATGCGAGAGTTGCAGAAGATATGAAGTACCAGATGGCATGTGTTCCACGAGCTTATGAAGGATTGAGTTAATCTCACTGTGGTATTATGACAGCAATTAAGTATATGCGTTATGGGTTATTGTGTGTGTTTTGATCTATGGCTTTGAGCCAAGTGGGGGAGTTTGCTATGGATTAGCTGATTGCACTGTTATGTGCTATGTTGGTTCCAGTTTGAGGTGTGCTGGTGAATCAGTTATGGTTTACGGGGATTGAGCCCGAGGATGGCTCGTGTAAAGGAAGAATTTTCGACTAAGGTAAGGTTACATTCTGTGGTGTCTGAAGTGCTAATGAGGCGCAGGTTGTTCGGATCATTTAATCGGGCTAATTGCGATTTGGGTAGAGTGGATGACTCTAGAGAATGGTTCTAATGTGTTCTAAATTTTTCATGCAATAATTGGAGACTTTCAAGTTGTACTTGTGGCTGGAAACTGAGTTTTCATTGGAAGATGTCAAGACTTGTGGTATTCTCTATATTAATTATGGGATCCTATGCATCAGTATCAGGAAGGTAAAGGTAACGGATTTAGAATCGTAGGAAGTTCTCATGTTATTCTAGGACGGTATGGTATATGCGATATGTTGTGAAGGATTGAGATTTGCGTATGTAAGGTTACGGTTCAGTTTTGAACAGAAGGTCATAAAATCCTTAGGCAACACGAGCAGTTTCAGATAATTAGAGAAGTGAGCTCCAGATGATTAGGGGGATGATCTTCAGATGATTAAGGGAATGGTATTGCTAGTTGGAGGTAATTTGACGAGGGTATATGTTTCAGAAAAAGGCAATGTGATTAAGTTGAGGGTACTTCGGTATTGCGGCACCTTCTTGTTAGATCGACTACTGATATCCGAGTTTGCTTGGAGGCACAGAAGAATGTTAGAGTATCTCTCGTGGAATGATTGGGTATTAGAGGTGCGGCATGTATTCGGATGGCGGAACTGGGATCAAGTATGGTAATTCGTGTGCTATATGGAGTTGGAGACTGGGAGTTCTCATATTCAGGCTATGTTGTGGTTACGGGTCGTGTATATCGGCACTGTGTAGTGACTATCTAGGTTTGAAGACCCGAGTGGATCTTTTGCTGCTTGTTATGTTAGATTTTGGATGTGATATTGGGTATAGACTGGTTGTCTCAGTGTTGTGTCATTCTGAGCTATTGCGCTAAGGCGGCAATGTCGGCTATGCCGGGAATGCCACAGATTGAGTGGCGAGGTTCGACAGATTATGTTCTTAGTAGGGTGATTTTATATTCCGAAGACCCAGCGGATGGCTGGGAAGGATTTCCTTCCTTATTTGGGCACCGTATCGTATGGCACCGGTGGAGTTAAAGGAGTTGAAGGAGCAGCTTCAGGATTTCCTTGATAAGGAGTTCGTTGGCAGGCAAATGTGGATGCGTGTTCTAACTTGAGTCAGCTTGGTTGGCTCCGAATTGTATTGTTGAGGGATGTGTTGATTCGCTTGTTATTGAGCTTATTAGTAATCTGGGGAGATCTATGAGTTACCTTTCTGTGTTGCGAGGTGTTATGATTTGTGGGTTGTAGGCACATATGGTGCGGTTCTATTGGGGTTTCATAGTGTGAGTCTAGCGGGAAGAGTAATTGGGTGTTACTCGGTGGATGGCGTATTGGTTATGTCCTTTCGGGTTGTGTGGTGTATGTTATTTGATTCACCATGGTTATGATGATTTGCTTTGGTTCTAGACATCAATTGCGCGTGGTCGTCAATTTTGAGCAGAGTGACTTGAGGTGTGTCATGTGGAGTGGTGTTTGGAAAGGATCGCACATCGCAGCGAAGTTATGTAGGGGTATGACCTTGCGGGTTAGATTTGTGTGTTCTATTCCTATGATGTGAGATGGGTTCTCAGTCTTGTGTTGTGGTGGTACTGGTGAGCTTGCAGTACAACTCTTTCATTTGAGTCACTTTCACGATTTGAGTATGTTTGGATTGTTTCGTATTGGTGCGCGGATTGCGCAAGTTATGGCGTTAGATTGTATTGATGTGTCATGTCACCAGAGTAGTGGTGTTGGATTAGATGAGATCGTCGGGATCTGAAATGAGTACAAACTGATTCGATTTCAGCATGTTGGAAGGATAATATCGAGGCTTGGCTCAGAAATTTGCTATGATCTTTGCCAAAGGAGAAGTGGCTTCTTGAATGGTTGATCTGAGGAATGGCTATGGTTTATTGCGTGTTTCATTTATCATTGGCAGTGCATGAAAGTGTTGGAATGAGACCTTAGTTGATAAGAGGTTTTCTATTGGTATTCGGTTGTTGTGTGCAGCGGCTGTGATTAGAAGTTATCGCTGCAAGCGTTTGAGTTATGTGGTAAATCATGTAATTGCACCTGAGGTTGCAGGTATGGGTTATTACAGCTTGTTCCGGCTTATTCGTAGTATAAATGTGAGATTCTGATCGCACTGAGGATTTCAGAAGTGGAAATGTGGTTCTATGGTTTATGGGCTAGATTGGATTGTGAAATTTCAGTTTCTATGTGTTATTGGACCTATATGAGATAGGGTGACGTGGGATCACCCTCGGGTATATGCATGGTAAGGCTATTCAGCGATTGGTTAGCTTGTGGAACAACTCTGGGCACGTTCGAGGAGGAACGTATGTTTAAGTGGGGGAGGATGTAACGACCCGACCGGTCGTTTTGAGCTTTTGCACATTGCTCGCTAGTTCTTGGGCATGACTTGCATATGACTTATGTAAATCGTTGGTTTTGATTTCAGGTTAATCAGAATGAATTTGGAAGAACAGTTCTCAGTTTAAGCTTAAAATTTGAAAGGTTTGACCAATATTTGACTTGCTTGTATATGATCTCGGATCGGAATTTTTATGATTTGGTTAGCTCCTTTAGGTGATTTGGGACTTAGGAGCGTGATCGGAATGCATTTTAGAAGTCCGTGGAAGGTTTAGGCTTGAATTGGAGAAATAGAGATTTTGGCGATTTCCGGTTGGTAGGCGAGATTTTGATATAAGGGTCGGAATAGAATTTCGAGAGTGGCAATAGCTTCGTTGTGTCATTTGGGATGTGTGCGCAAAATTTCAGGTCATTCGGACGTGGTTTGGTTGGGTTTTTGATCAAAAGCGGATTACGGAAGATTTTGGAAAGTTTGGCTTGAATCCGATGTGTTTTGGGTGATTTGATGTTGTTTGAGGTGTTTTGATGATTGGAACAAGTTTGAATAAGGTATTAGAATATGTTTGAGCTTTTGGTTGAGGTCCCGGGGGCTTCGGGGTGATTTCGGATGGTTAGCGGAGAAGTTTGGATTTTGTTGCAGTTGCTGAATTTGCTGCTTCTGGTATTTTCGCACCTGCGAATTGGTAACCGCAGGTTCGGCGCCGCACGTGCGGAAGAGGATCCGCAGAAGCAGATTATTGAGAATTTGCCAGGAACCACAGATGCGGTGTGGGACCGCACCTGCGGAGTCGCAGGTGCGGATGGCTTATCGCAGATGCGATTTTTGGGCTCTTAAGTGAGTTACGCAAAAGCGGAGAGTTTAAACGCAAATGCGGTACCGCAGATGCGGTTGAAGTGCCGCAGATGCGGAAAGGTCTGGGCAGAACATATAAGTTATTTCATTTCGCGACTTCGGGTTATTTCACCATTTTGACTTCGGCTTGGGAGCTTTTTGGACGAATTGAAAGAGGGATTTCAAGGGAACTTCATTGAGGTAAGGATTTTGGACCTAAAACTCGTTCCTATGCTATTATTTCATGGATTAGAGGTAGAATTTGTGGGAAATTAGAGGAAGAGTTGGGAATTTAGGGCTTGAAATTGGAGAGTGAATTTTTAGGATTTGAGTGACCATATGAGGTCGGATTTTGGTAAATTTGATATGTATGGTCTCGTGAGAGGATGAGGATTCCATTGATGTTAATTTTATCGGATTCCGAGGTGTGGGCCCGGGGGTCGGGTTTTGGTAATGTCGGGATTTGTGCCCTTTATTGATTGTTTTCGCTTGGGCTTTGTTCCCTTAGCATATTTTGACGTCCTCGTTGTGATTTTGGATAGATTCGACGTGCGCGGAGGGTGATTCAAGGGGCAAAGGCATCGCGAGCTAGAGATTTAGCCGGTTCGAGGTGAGTAATGATTCTAGTGCTATATTGAGGTGAGGCACACGCTTGATGGCGAGCGTGGGGTCGTGCACTATTGGGGATTGTGACTTGGTGCGTCCCGATTGATGATTTTACCGCGTATTTGACTGAAATCTATTTGCTATCATGATTATTTGGGCTGAATGCCATATTTGCGCTTCGTGCCAACTATTTGAACCCTTCGGGGATTTTTGTTGATATTTCCTCACTGTTTTGACTTTATACTTCAACTCAGTCATGTTATTTTCCACTGTTTTCAAAACTCAGCCATGTTCAATCAGTTTTAATACTCAAATGATATTTAAATGATGTTTTAGGCTGAGAAACACTGTTTTACTGTTGCCCGAGAGGCTTATGTGATTTTGACTGAGTAAGGCCTGGGCCCTGTGTTGTGAGGATTTCTTCTGGTTCATGCTGCACGCCGCAGCGGTGATACACTGATTTTGATTATGAGGCCGAGGGCCTGAGATTGTACGCCACGAGGTGGCTTGATATTGATTATGAGGCCGAGGGCCTGAGATTGTACGCCCGAGGTGGCTTGATATTGATATGAGGCCGAGAGCCTGTTTATGATGCCACGAGATGGCTTGATATTGCGCTTGGGCCGTAAGGGGCCCCTCCAGGAGTCTGCACACCTCCAGTGAGCGCGGGTACCTATTGTGATGTGAGTTATAGCCCGAGGGGCTGGTATGGTTATATGTGATTGCCCGAGGGGCTGGTATTGTTATATGTGATTGCCCGAGGGGTTGGTATTGTTATATGTGATTGCCCGAGGGGCTGGTATTGTTTTGTGTGATTGCCCAAGGGGATGGTATTGTTATATGTGATTGCCCGAGGGGCTGGTATTGGTTTATGTGATTGCCCGAGGGGCTGTTATTGATCTGAGATATTGCCCGAGGGGCGGAGTTGTTGAGTTATAGCCCGAGGGGCGAACCTTTATGTGTTTATCTGTTTAATTACCTGTCATTTACCTGTTTAGTTGTGTAACTGTGCCCGAGGGGCGGATTCTCTATGCTTATCTGTTCTATTTGTTTTGCATTCAGTTGCTTAATTGTTGAAAATGCATTTTTGAAGAAGTTTTAAACTGAGCTAAGATGCTTTAAGAGATTTCACAGCTTCATTGCTTTCTTACTTGTTTTGTACTACTTCTGTACAACATGTTGATGCACTTTTCGTGATTTCTTATCACTTAGTCTTTATTTATGATTATTACTCACTGATCGTGATTTCTTATCACTGAGTGTTATTTATGATTAACACGACCTACTACTCAGTAGGATTTCCCAAGCTTCTACCAAAATCACTGAGCCAAAACAGCATTTACAAAACTCTTGTAAACATAAGGATTAAACTCTAATCCCAGTGTGGCACACAGCCTCAACTGTTGTGACACCTTCAAGTTAGCCTATAACTTGAATACTCAAAGTACCTATTACAATTGCTTCTACAAAGGCTGGAAAGGTACAACTTTAAACCACCTACTACAATTGAACTAGAATAAGAATAAACACAATGAAATTGGTTCTTCTATCTTGTCCAAGTAGCTTCAGGAATGCACACTTGAATCTCACATAAATTGCTTGCAAAATTGCCTCGCTCTTTTGCTTTCAATTTAGTTTAACTTCTGCGTTTGTGCAATACCTGTAAAAGAGAACAATCACTGTTATTTAAAGAGTTAGTAACCAGAGTTTGATTGAGACTCAATTGCTGATCTTCCATCGAAGTTGAGTCCTTGAACAATACAAAGTCCAACCCTATCCTTGATCCGGATTGTGTTCTCTTCACATAAGGAGACTTCCTCTCCTTATCCAATATGCAACCTTTTCGATCGGTTAAGGAGATATTGCTGCTTTATCCTTGAGACTTATCTCCTTCACGTGCATCTCACATGTATTGATTGATAAACACTGTGTCTCGCATGATGGACATGTTCCATGACTGAGTGCATTTGTCATTCTTCAAAACTTCACCTGAACTTGGGCCAACAAATTCCCCCTTTTTGATGATGACAAACTCTGTGCTTTTACTGATCAAAAAACCTGTGAAACTCAGCTTAATCATCAACACTTTAACCTAGAAAGTTTAACTCATCATCAAGGATCAGGTTTAATTAGGTTATAAATATCACATTAGTCAGAATAACAAGTAAAGCACAATATCTCTTCCCCCTTTTGGCATCATCGAAAAGTTGCAAATATTGTGAGTCCCAGATGTTAATAATTACTCATGGCCACTGGGGCAACTGCAAGTGAAAACATGGTTCAATTAATCAATAACCAACAAACAAAATTAACTATTAAGATCAGAATCTCCATAGAACAAGAGAAAAAGCAAATTTTCATTGATTAGGATATGTTTCCACAAACAGACCACAAAGAGAAAGAAAAACTTCCAAACATGAGCAATAAAAAAAACAGAAAAAGTCCCGAATCTGGGTCACTGGGGGTTCTAGATAGGTTCAAAAACAAGAACTGGAGGACCTAAGGCTTGGAGGAACTAGAGGGTTGGGTTTGGAGAAGGTTGAGCATATTCTGAAGCATTCCTTCACTTTTCTCCTTTTCTTTTGCTAGCTCAGCTCGAAGCCCATCTCTTTCAGCTTCCAAATCAGCAACACGAGCCTGAAGCCTAGCAATTTCAGCATCCTTAGTTCCACACTCTAGAACCAAAGCCCTAACTTTGCTATTTACTGGTGTCTTTAGAGATGAACCAGGTTCAACTGGGGTGGCATTGACAGGATAGTCACAAGCTAATAAGGTCCTAACACCAAAATGCTCCTTGCTTGATGCCATCTCCCATTTCTTCAAAGGCACCCTTAGCCTGTCCAGCACAGTTGTAAGTACGAACACATATGGAGTTGCATGTGCCTTGGATCCATTAATGACCCTGTCCAGTAGTTTGACAATAAAAGCAGGCCAATTTATCTGCTTTCCACTCTCAAGGCATTCCATAAGCACCAGGTCCATATAGTTGGCAGTATGCCTCCTCTCCTGTCTGGGCAGCAGGCACTTATTCACAAATTCAAATAAGACCTTGTGCACAGGTCTTATCTCACTCTTCTGAACAAATCTGGCTTCAGGTACATCTTCAGCATTTGCAGCATCACAAAAATTTCTGGTTATTTGAAGAGCAATAGGGAGAGAATCCAGACAAGGCCACCTCTGCCTAGTATAATCATCATACCCTTCACTAGGTATGTCCAGAATCTTACCCAACTTGGTTGCATCAAACTCTACTTTTACACCCTTCACCATGCTAGAGACTACCCCATTTTTCACAGTGGCATTGGCCATAAACTCTATCAATTCATTTCTAGCCAGTCTACCATCCATTTCAAGGACCATGTCTTTCCACCCTTGTGCAGATAGAGTATACACCAATCTTCTCATTCCTGGCTCCTCCAGTTCTTTCAACAACCTGCCTTTCAAAAATTTTCTCCTGCCAAAAATGGCAAATCTATCTTGTTCTTTCTCAGACTCCTCCTCTTCTTCTTCTTCTCCACTCCATTATTTTTCTTCTTCAGTAATTTTTACCTTTTTCCCTTTCACTGCAGATCTGGTTCTTTTGGCTAAGGAGGGTTCAGTAGATACAGGATCAGAGGAAGACTTCTTGGAAGAAGTCTTGGATCTTTTTGGTTTGGGAGTAGGAACCTCCTCAGTTGTTCCTCTTTCTTGATGGACCAGGTCCATCTCTTCTTCTTCTTCTTCTGCAATCTCAACACTCTCCATAACCTTAGCCTTTCCTTTTTCCCTCTTTTTCTTCCTGCTCTCTTCCAGAGCTCTCTGCAATTCTGCTTCACTTTGCTTCACCCTGCTCCTGGTAGCTCTTCCCTTAGGTACTGAAGGTACACTAGATTTTGGAGATGATATTTTGCTTTTCTTAGGTGGCTTGGAAGCAGTTGGACCCTTTTGTGAGGCAGCCTTGCGCTTCTTTGGATCATAACTGGCTCCAACTTTCTTCAGCATATCTACCAGAGTTTCTTCCCTAGATGCACTAGTTTTATCTTGATGCTTGCTTAAATTTACTAGCCCTTCAGCCGCCTCCCCAGAACTATTTCCCCCTAAGTTGTTGCCACTCTCCTCCACACCCCCACAAATAGCAAGAACTTTTTCTTTCTTTTTACTACCCTTCCTACTTGACTCAGCCCCCTTTATATCTTTCACAGAACCAACCAAAACAAACCTATTATCTACCTTTTCAACTACATCAGAAAATACCAAACAAGTATTTACCTCACCAATGGTTTCTTGATTCTTGTCAGTGTTAGAAGAACCATGTTCGTCACCTTCGCTGGCAGAGATAAAAGCTTCAGACTCAGAGCTGGAGTTAGATTCTTCAGCAGAACTTTCCTTCTTCTGGCTAGCCCTCAATTTCTCATTTAGAGCTTTTCTCAGAGAACCAGAAGCTACAGATTTTCTAGCTAGCATTTGCTGCCTACGAAACCTAGGTTTTGGGTTTTCAATAGGAGGATTAGATGAGGATGTATTCGATGGAGATACAGGCGGGGGAGTGGCAGGATTATCTTGGGGGTTAGACATGGTGAATTGTTTCTTGAAGAAATTCGGAATTTTGGAATTTTGGAGAGAAGAAGATAATCAGAACTAAAGAGGGGTTTTTGACGGTTATGAAATAATGAAGAGGGGTGTGGTGAGTATTTAAAGATGATTAGAAGTAATTGCAGTAACGACAGCTTTTTGCAGGAGTCAAATAGAAGTCTAATCACTTTTAAATTCTGGTCTCTTAGTGATTAATAAGCGATGCTAGATTTTAGGCAAAAAAACCATTTTATTTAGAGTTGTAGGAGAATGAAACTGGTTCAATGCTCAACGGATAGAATTTCTGGGAGTTTGATGAATGTAGGACTTCTGCTCATGATTGAAAAATTAATCTTTCTAATTGTGCAAAGTATAGAAAACATACCTGAACTTTCTCATAAGCATATACTGATGAACCAGGTTCTTCAAGTAGAACTCTCTTGAACATGCCTCAAATGTCATAATAGAAAAGAAACTTTGTAAGAGATCAGTGAGTCATACATACACATGTCATAGGAGTATACTGATTAAAGTATGAGACTGTGTAAGAATTAATCTAGATATTTACACAAAGTTGAAACTCCTAACCAAAAAATTTTTTTTTTCATTGCATTCTGAACTGGACCTTTTAGGTGATCTTAATCATCCCTAAATCCAACCTGTTCCTCTCAAAGTTTTCTCTACTCAGTGCTTTAGTAAAGATGTCATCTATTTGTTTATTAGTACCACATAATTCTATTAAAATCAATCATTTCTCATAGTTATCTCTTAAGAAGTGGTGTCTAACATCTATGTGCTTAGTCCTCTTATGATGAACAGGGTTCTTTGTCTAACGAGCACAAAATCCTACACTGAAAACAATGTCAGGTCTGCTAGCAGTGAGATACAAGAGTGAACCAATCATATCCCTATACAACTTTTGATCAGCTGATGAACCAGGTTCATCAACATCTAATTTAGTGGCAGTTGCAATGGGTGTGTCTGTTTCTTTAGATTCCTCCATTTTAAACTTTTTGATTAGCTCTTTTGTATACTTCTGCTGATGGATCATGGTTCTATTTGGACTTTGTTTAATTTGTAAGCCTAAGAAGAAATTAAGCTCACCCATCATGCTTATTTCAAACTCACTCCCCATTAATTTTGCAAAGTCCTTACTTAGCTTGTCAGCGGTGGCTCCAAAGATTATGTCATCAACATAAATTTGCACAACAAGGAGATCCTTACCTTTTTCCCTTAAGAATAAGGTACTATCTATTTTACCTCTCTTGTAACCATGCTCTAGTAAGAATTTTGACAGTCGTTCATACCATGCTCTTGGGGCCTGCTTAAGTCCATAGAGAGCCTTGTCCAGCTTGTACACATGCTCAGGACATTCCTTACTCTCAAACCCTGGTGGTTGTTTCACAAACACTTCTTCTTTTAGGTAGTCATTTAGGAAGGCACTTTTGACATCCATCTGATGAAGAGTAAATTCCATATGTGCTGCAAAGGCTATGAGAAGTCTGATTGCCTCTAGTCTTGCAACTGGAGCAAAAGTCTCATCATAGTCTATGCCCTCCTCCTGGCTGTAACCTTGGACCACCAATCTTGCCTTGTTCCTTGTAACTGTTCCGTCTTCATCAAGTTTGTTCCTGAAGACCCATTTTGTACCAATGACTGATCTGTCCTTGGGTCTTGGTACTAGGTGCCAGACTTGACTCCTTTCAAACTGGTTAAGCTCATCCTGCATTGCATTCACCCAATCTGCATCCTGCAAAGCCTCAACAACATTTTTAGGTTCAATGATAGATAGAAAAGCATCAAAAGCACACAGATTCTTTAATTGTGATCTGGCTTTAACTCCAGATATTGGATCAGTGAGAATGTTCTCAATGGGATGAGAACTTTGATACTTGTGAGGTTTCACAACCAACTGGCTTCTGCTAGATGTTTCTGCCATTTGCTGAGGAACAGGATCATGAACAGGTTCCTTCAAGGAGTTTATTTCAATTCCTCTTTGATTTCGTCCCCCTGTCAGGTTCCCCTGTATGGAAGAACCTATTCCATCAATGTTCCTTCTTTTGGTGCAGCT
>NW_017670716.1:195820-235491 GCF_001879085.1 Nicotiana attenuata | reverse complement strand
TTCATCTGAGGTTTCTCCCCAAGCAGCAACCATAGCCTTGGTTGAACCTTTGTTTCTTTTTGGTTGAACCTGTTCCTTCTTCCTGTTCCTTCGTTCAGCTCTTTCTTTCTTCCACTCAATTTCCCATTGAGGGCAGTTTTTGATCATGTGATCAGTCTTACCACACTTGTAGCAACCCTCATTGGTCTGTTTCTCAGGAGCTCTTGTCTTGTTGAAGGTTGTACCTCTTGAAGAACCCTTTCCTCTCATCAGGTACTTTTTGAAATCTCTAGTGATCATAGCCATCTCATCATCTTCCAGATCTGAACCTTCAGCAATTCTGAGAGCTAAGCTTCTCTCCTTCTTGGGTGTATCCATCTTCATGGTTTGCCTTCTCATTTCATAAGCAGTCAGATTTCCAATCAGTTCATCCAGTTTGAGAGTAGCAATATTCTTGGATTCCTGAATAGCAGTGATTTTGCTTTCCCATGTAACTGGCAGAACCCTTGTCAGAATTTTCTCAACCTTGTCTTCTTCAAGAATAACCCTTCCAAGAGACTTAAGTTCATTTGTCAGTGTAGTGAACCTAGTATACATCTCCTGGATAGTTTCTCCTTCCTTCATAGTAAAATTCTCATATTGAGAATACAGCAGTGTTCCTCTTGATCTTTTTACTTGAGGTGTTCCTTCATGGGCCACTTGCAAAGTGTCCCATATCTCCTTAGCAGTAGTACAACTTTGGATCCTACTGTACTCATCTGGACCTAGTCCACACACAAGCCATTTCTTGGCCTTAGCATTTTTCTCCCACTTCCTCAGGTCTTCAGCAGTGCAGTCAGCCCTTGTCTTTGGCACATCAACTCCTTCAACATTCTTCTTTGTGGTTGCTAGGGGACCATCAGTGACTATGTCCCAGAGTTCATAGTTTTCTCCTATGATGTGATCTCTCATCCTGTTCTTCCACCAAGAATAGTACTGACCGTCGAAAAGTGGAGGCCTAGCAGTGGATTGCCCTTCCCAGTTCCCAGGTGGTGCAGTCATGTAGATCTTCTCCTAAGGTGTTAGCCTCTTCAAGGATAACCTTCTCTGATACCAATAGATGTTCTAAACGTCAATACCACACAAGAGGGGAGGGGGGTGATTTGTGTGGTACCCAATTTTCGCTCTAGAAGAACCTGGTTCTTCTAGGTGTACTTACTACTACTGTTTGCAGAATTAAGATTTCATAAAATAACGAACACAGAGACTTTTACGTGGAAAACACCTGGCTCAAAAGTTGAAAAAAACCACGACCTACTACTCAGTAGGATTTTCCCAAACTTCCACTAAAATCACTGAGCCAAAACAGCATTTACAAAACTCTTGTAAACCTAAGGATTAAACTCTAATCCCAGTGTGGCACATAGCCTCAACTGTTGCGACACCTTCAAGTTAGCCTATAACTTGAATACTCAAAGTACCTATTACAATTGCTTCTACAAAAGCTGGAAAGGTACAACTTTAAACCACCTACTACAATTGAACTAGAATAAGAATAAACACAATGGAATTGGTTCTTCTATCTTGTCCAAGTAGCTTCAGGAATGCACACTTGAATCTCACATAAATTGCTTGCAAAATTGCCTCGCTCATTTGCTTTCAATTTAGTTTAACTTCTGCGTTTGTGCAATACCTGTAAAAGAGAACAATCACTGTTATTTAAAGAGTTAGTAATCAGAGTTTGATTGAGACTCAATTGCTGATCTTCCATCGAAGTTGAGTCCTTGAACAATACAAACTCCAACCCTATCCTTGATCCGGATTGTGTTCTCTTCACATAAGGAGACTTCCTCTCCTTATCCAATATGCAACCTTTTCGATCAGTTAAGGAGATATTGCTGCTTTATCCTTGAGACTTATCTCCTTCACGTGCATCTCACATGTATAGATTGATAAACATTGTGTCTCACATGATGGTCCTGTTCCATGACTGAGTGCATTTGTCATTCTTCAAAACTTCACCTGAACTTGGGCCAACAACTTCTGAGTTTATATCATGTTTTAGACGTAATGCTTATTGTTTAATTGCTTAAAAACTGGATTGGAAATGTGTCGGCTGGCCTTGTCTTCACGAGAGGCGCCATCACGACCGGGTCTGGGTTTAGGGTCGTGACAAATACTTTATTTTTGCACCATCAATACATAAAATTAAAACTCTAAAAGTTATCTAAGTGACCCAGATTGTAGGGTAGGCTGTCTACATCACATCCTTTGGGGTATGGCTCTTTCCTAGACCCTACGTGAATACGGGATACTTTATGCACCGAGTTGCTGGCCCTTTATTAGTTAAACTCTTTATTTATTACGAGATCAAAGTATTTTGGCTTTTTAGGAGGAAGAAAAGTGAGGATAAGGCAGCAGGGGAGGATATGGAATTGAGAAATTTGAAGCTGTATATGGAGAACCTGAGCATATTGGAAGAAAATGAGAAATTACGGAATAAAGCCAATCTCATTCACCAAGAAAACCTTGTTTTATGACTGAATTTGAGAAGAAATTATCTCAGTTGGATCGAGTTTCTGCCACCCTTAATCTGCTTCTTCTTCATAAACAACCATGTCAATGAAGAAATAGTGGCGGAACTAGAGCATTAGCTATTGGTTCAGACTTCGGACGAACCTATTAGCTTTTACTTAGAGTTTGTATTTGTATTAAAACTTTTTAAATGCTTGAAAATGTAATCTGTACGAGCAATAGTACATATTACAAGAAGCACCTTATCAGTCATATTTTCAGATTTCTATGATTACATGAGATTGCATGTTTTTTGATTTTTCTATTATCTTGCTCTGCTTCTTTAACTTTTTCACTGCTGCATTTCTTTCTCCACTCTGGTGTGGTTATGCATGCTTGCTTTGAGCCGAGAGTCTATTGGAAATAATCTCTCTACCTGTACAAGATAGGGATAAGACTGCATATACACTACCCTCCTCAGACCCCACTTGTGTCTACTATATGTCCAATTCAAACTATATGGAATAGTAAATCAAGCTCCAAAACAAGTAAGTAACCAAGGGAACAGTGGTAGAAGTGGTGAATGCTGATGAGCCTACCAAACCTAAAGCACCACGGACAACTCTGTTTCAGAAGAATAGGTTTGCCACCAATGGTATGTTACTTTCCTATATTCCGCCACAAATTGTTGATGGTCAACCTATGGTTCAATTAGATAAGCTAGAAGTAGAAAAGGAGGAGAATAAGCGGAGATGTGCACTGATAGCATATATCATAGGTGATGGACCAGGTTACAATGCAGTAAAATGATACATCAAGTTGCATTGGGCGTATGTTGTTGAACTTGAATTGTTCTATCATGATGAAGGCTATTATATCATCAAATTTCAGTGTTTAGCAGATGCACGAGAGATACTATGTGATGGCCCTTACTCTATTGCTAACAAGCCCATCATCCTAAAACCATGGACTCCAGATTTTGATTTCACAGAGGAATTCCCTACTATTATGCCACAATGGGAAAAGTTTCCTAAATTACCTATATCGTGCTGGGAAGTTGGTTCTTTAAGCAAGATTGCTAGTGTAATTGTGACCCCTGATGAGTACACTACTAAGCATACTCGAGTATCCTATGCTCGAATGCTTATTGAAGTTAATGTAACCAAAGAACTGCCCACTGAATCATGGTTATGGACCCTTATGGAAAGAAGTTTCAACAATTTGTAACCTATAACTGGAAACCTACTTATTGTGATAAATATTTGGTTGTGGGACATAAAATGTACTACGCAGGTACACCCTGTTATACAACAACCAAATCAGATAAGGAGGGCAAGGGGTAACAAGTGTTTGACCAAAAAGTATTAAGCCTTTTGATTAAACCAATTAATGATGAGAAGAGGGATAAATCTTAGTTAAGAATAATAAAATCTAGACCAAATGATGAAGTAGACAAGATGAACGACGTTATCTAATATGTTTGAGCTAATTAAATGCTCATAAATGCAACAACATAAATGTTCAATGAATATAAATAAATGTGACTAGCATAATAAAAGGAAGTTACTACCCAATTATTATAAGATTCGGAAAGCTCCTTCCCCTGACAACAGTGTGGAAAGAAGGGAAATAAGAGGAGGTTGAGGAATTGTTGGATCTTGTAAATATAAAACCCAAAATGTATGCTCGAGTAATGTAATCAATGAATGAGACAACTTTAGTATATTCTTTCAGGTCAACCTTTTACAAAGTGTTCTTTCTCATAAAAAGTGAAGATCCCTTTTTTGTTATCTATCTCTTTCTATTTATAAGGGACATTTCCCAAAAACCCTAAAAAGTAAAAAGCAAGGAATATCCGAAGGAATATTCCTTATGTCCATATTTGAACCTATACTACCGTTATTTCCTCATCTCAGTTGCCCGTCTTTGGCATCAACCGTCTTGAGAGCAACCTTCAGTTGTTATACCATGGTCGACCCCATCCTTTGTCTTGCTTATCCGTTACTGCCGAGTCGTCAAATTTAGACCTATACAGTTAGTCCCTCCGCTTGTTGAGGTCGTGTTCCTGCACGCCCTAAATAAGCAGACCTGATTTGCCTTCGTTTCAGAGAAATTTGGTTGTTGAATAAGCAGGGTCGACCAAGATGGAGAGAACAACGTGACTAGTGGAGTCATGATTGGTGTGGCTACCATGGGGTGACGTCATAGCCATGCGCGTCATCATTATGCATCTTCCCGAGACAGTGTCTGCGTGCCTATCGCTTCGGTTTTGGTGCCATTGACATTCCTTTGCTTCGATTATCGCACCACCCAGCCCTATAAATAAATGGGTGCTTCGTTTTTCAGAAGTTTTCACCCTCCATTCTCTTGCATGAACATTGTTCTCCTTTGATCTTTTTTGCCAGTGTCTGCTCTTGACTTTGCTTTCACGATTCCATATCTCCCATCCTTACCTAGTTGTTACCTTCTTCTTCAGTTTTAGTAGTATACCTTTTATCGTCGAAATGTCGCAAACCCTTCGCATCCACGATGAAATTTCTGATGCCACTCCGTTATCGGTGGCCCCTCCTTCCGGTGGTGAGGATCTCATGGTTGAAGAGGATGAGAGTTTTCCTACCGTGGAGGAGATAGTCCCCAGAAACCACTTTTCTAGAAATGATTTTCTCAAGGAACTTGCTCCTGCTCCTGCTCAGGTGATTTCCGAGACTAGGCCGTCTCATATAGCTGAGCTTCGATCTAAATATCGCATCCCTTCCCATGTCGAGATAGTGTTGGCTGGTGGTGACATCGTGGAGGTCCATCGACCTAGGTATTGTTCCTTCTATGTCTACCCTCTCTTAATTGGCTATACTCTCCCACTTCTTCCGCTGGCGGAAGAATTTTGCCGGTTTTATAATATCTGCCCGGCACAACTATCTCTGTATTTCTATAAAGCTTTTCTGATACTGACGAAGTATGCGGAATTGGCTGGTTGTGAGGTCGATATCCGCCACCTATTGCACTTATTTTCACCAAGTTTTTACAGAGATACTATGATACACCTACGGCATCGTGGGACCAGAGGGCTGATAGTTGGAATGGACGACAGGACGAATTGGAAGTTTTGGCCCAAGTACTTCTTTATCAAAACCAACCACTTGGTGGCGGACCCGACTGGGTTTCTCGAGCAGTGGAACCATAAATGTAAGTGTTTTTGGCATACGCTTGTTGTCTTTTTTTTGTCCTTTCGCTTTTCGCTCATTTGTGGCTTTTTTGTTTTTTCAGCTGAGAGGCGTGCACGGTCCCCTGTCTTCGGTATTGAAGACTTGGTGGCTCGCGTGTTACCTCACATGGCGGGTATTCGTGATTGGGCGGTTTTCTACAAACGCTTTGGACCGAAGGTCCCGTTTAGTAAGTGTTACTTTTGCTTCGGCCTTCTGTTGTTTGCCATTGTTTGTTGATACGACCTCCTTATGGTGCCAGGTCGATGGGATTCCAAAAAGCAAGCTCCAGTGCCGGCATTTCACCAGGCTATTGCATCGGCAGGGATGCAATTTACCTTGGCTGAGTCCGTCCGTGAAAGTTGTACTCAAGCTCCGTCAACGAGGGATCCCCCCCTCCCTCAGAGTGTTGTTGCATGAGATGAGATCTCTTTCCGGCCTATCTACCATCTCGTAGACGAGTCGTCTAATAGAGAGAAGTCGCCATCGATTAAGAGTCGAAGAGTGGAACTTGGGAAGGCCGCCATCACTGGTATTGAACCGAAGAAAATCATTGCTCAGGAAGCGGCACCTGCACATGTTCCAGGCGCAGGGGCCGTCTTTATGGCAGATGCTATTATGGAGGGGAGGTCTTCTAAGGCCGAGGGGGTACATGAAGGCGGGGTACCTCTACGAACCGCAAAAGGTGGTGCGTTGTCGGCGGTCGGAGGAGATGGAGCGGTACCTGCGGGGGACGATGGCTTTGGTTCAGACATCGACCTCGAAAAGATACGGGCCTTCTTGGATAGGAACACTCACGTAGAAGTGAGAACGGAGGGTCCTAATTGGCACATTATCATTCCCATGGGTTATGACCTTTTGGCTAACTCTGAGCGGGCGGTGCCGTCCTTTGCCCCCTTATGCGCGGCTTCTGAGAACACGGCGCTGCAGACGATGAGCGATGCAGAGCGATCACTGAGTATCTCCGGCATGGATTTACGAGTAAGTTGCCCCCCCTTTTTTTATGTTTAAGATTTGCCTCGCTTGCGTAATCTGCTTATGCTGACTTCTTTCTTTCGCATGCCAAACTCTTATCATGGGGATCGAGCGTAACCGACGGGAGGAGCGGAGGACGACCATTTTTAAGAAGGTGACTTCCAAGTACAAAGAGTACCGTACTAAGCACCGAACGCTGGCCGACTTCTTTAACCAAGATAGCGAGTTTCACTTGTTTTGTGATGGGCTCAAACAGAAAGAGGAGGAGTTCGTGAGGAAAGTTGAGGAGCTGAAGGAGCGGGATGATGAGCTAATGAAAGCCATAGGTCATGCAGCGAGCTTGAGGCGGCTCTTAAGGCCAAGGACGATGAGCTTGAAATGAGCAAGTGGGTGATGGCCGAGAATGCCGACCTTCAAGTGCGGGTGGCTTCCTTAACTGTTAAGCTTGGCCGGAGGGTAACGGAGGCTGTCACTCTAAGGGGCGAGTTGAGCGTCAAGGCCGAGGAATTGAACTGTGTCGAAAAAGGTAGAATGACCGCCCTGTCTGAAGCAGCGACCTTAGATGACGCCCTCCCTATTTGTTGGTCTGAGCGGGATAATGAGGTGGAGACGTCGGCACTCAAGGTGGCAAGGTTGGAAGAGCAGATTCAGGATCTGGAGGCGGAGTTGTCCGGATTAAATGAGCAGGTTGTTGTTTTAAAGGCTGACGAAATGCGACGGCAGTCGCAGCCATCTACGTCTCACACTTCTGTCGACCCCGTCGTGCCGTGGGAGTTGTACGAGATGTAGGTTCACGTCGAGGACCAGCTTGATGTGCACAAGTCCCTGAAGGCTGATGGGAAAGTTTCCAAGGAGGAACTCGAGGGTGTCCGTGTTAAAGCACGTGCGGCCCGCGAAGCTTGTGGTTATGCCCCCGGTATGCCTGGCGGGGATGATGTTGATGATGATGCGGACAGGCTCGCCTCTGATTCTTGGTATAGTGATGAGTACACCGATGGGGATGACGTGGCGTAAAGCCGTTGTACTTATTTTGTTTTGTCTTGCTATTTTTGTGAGGGCGTCTCTGGGCCCTTTGTAAAAAGTATTGTAATATGACAGTTGTAATGGAATGATTACCTTTTTGCTATGTGTTCCCGGATTGTCACTAATTTTTTGTTTGCTATGTGGTGAAGTCCCTGACTTTTTCGGTCGCTTGTGTGTAGTATTTTGGCATAGTCGATCGTAGATCTTAAAGTAATTCGAGCGAGGTTGAATGTGTGATAATTCGAGCGAGGTCGAATGAAAAATGATTCGAGCTAGGTCGAATGTAAAACAATTCGAACAAGGTCGAATGTGTGATATTTCGAGCAAGGTCGAATGTGTGATAATTCGAGTGAGGTCGAATGTAAAACAATTCGAATGAGGTCGAATGTAAAGTGATCCGAGCGAGGTCGACTGAAAAATGATTCGAGCAATTTCGAATGTAAAATAATTCGAACGAGGTCGAATGTGTGATAATTTGATCGAGGTCGAATGTAAAACGATTCGAACGAGGAATGTAAAGTGATTCGAGCGAAGTCGAATGTGGAGTGTCGAGACTTGGTGGAGAGTAAAGATGCTGCTTTATTTCATTCATTGGAGAATATCTTGGTGGAGAGTAAAAAATGTTGCTTTATTTCATTCATTGGAGAGTAAAAATGCTGCTTTATTTCATTCACTGGAGAGTATCTTGGTGGAGAGTAAAAAATGCTGCTTTATTTCATTCATTGGAGAACATTACATGCGTTCTTAGTTTCATACATATATTGGAGAAGTTTCCATGTATCCAGTCCCTTCATCGTACGGCCTGGAGAAGTAGTCGGCAGGCGGGGCGATGAACTATACTTGAACTTCGAGACGTCCTCTTTGTCGCCTCGTTAAAAACCTCTCCGAGAAAACCCAATTGGGACAAAACTCGAATGAGGGAAAAAGAGTACGATGCGGGGAGGGGGGGGCGTCTGTTTTTAAAAGTTCAAGTATTTGAGATGGGCGACGTTCCAATTGTTTGTTGTAGAATTCCCTCCATAGTTTCTAGTTGAAAAGATCCCTTGTTTGCTGCTGCCGTGATCTTATATGGCCCATCCCAATTGGCTCCTAGTTTTCCTTCTCTTGAATCTTTGTTTGCTTGTGTTTTAGCCTTGAGTACATAGTCTTCGACTTTGAGTGGTCGTACTTTGGCTTTTTTGTTGTAGTACCATTCTGCTTGTTGCTTTTGGGCTACCGTTCTTACGTAAGCCATGTCCCTTCGCTCCTCCGCTTCTCGAGGTCTTGTTTTCTATTTTCGTCGTTGCCCGGCCCACTTTCATTGGAGTATCTCAGACTGGTTTCACCGACCTCAACCAGTATCATGGCATCAGTCCCGTAGACTAATGAATATGGCGTTTCTCTTATGCTTGTTTTCGGCGTGGTGTGGTATGCCCACAGTACCTCTGGGAGTAATTCCGGTCATAGTCCCTTGGCATCTTCAAGTTTTTTCTTCAAGATATCCAGTATTGTGTTGTTGGAGGATTCGGCCTTCCCGTTGCCGGCTGGGTGATATGGCGTGGAAAGTGTGGAAAGTAATCGCTTGATGTGCCATTTTTCGAAGAACTCGGCAGTCTTCTTTCCGGTGAACTGGGATCCATTGTCAAAGCTGATTTCTTTGGGGATGACGAAGCGGCATATGATGTTTCTCCATATGAATGTGATAACTTCCTGTTCGCATATTTGAGTGAACGCACCTGCTTATACCCATTTGGAGAAATAGTCAGTTAAAACTAAAAGAAAACGTACATTACCTCGCCCTGTAGGGAGGGGTCCGGCGATGTCCATTCCCCATTTGTTGAACGGCCATGGCGATGTAACAGAATGGAGGTGCTCGCCCGCTTGGTGTATCATAGGAGCATATCTCTGGCACTGTTCGCATTCTTGACATAATCGGCGGCTTCCTTTTTCATTGTGGGCCAATAATATCCTATTCGAATGAGGCATCTGACGAGGGCCCGATTGCCGGTATAGGCACCACAGTGCCTTCGTGTATTTCTTCGAGTACGCGCCTTGTTTGATTCGGCCCTAGGTATTTCTCTAAGGGGCCTCCAAACATCTTTTTGTATAACTCGTTATTTATGAGGCTGTATCTGGCCGCCTGCATTCGAAGCTTTTTGGCTTCTTTTTTGTTCGCTGGAGTGTTCCTTCCTGCAAATATGTTATCATGCGGTTGCGCCAGTCCCAAATCAAATTGACAGAGTGTACCTCGAGTTGGTCTATTGATGAATGCAGGGGGGTGACTATATTTTCCTTTGTGATGTTCTTAGTGGCCGCTGCTAATTTGGTAAGGCCGTCTGCTTCGATGTTTTGTGCTAGAGGTATTTGGTCAAGTCGACATTCATCGAATTCCGGTAGCAATTTATGAATTTCTGCCTGATACCGTTGTAGCCTCTGCTCTTTGATTTGGAAAGTCCCTGTGACTTGGTTGACAACAAGTTGCGAGTCGCATCTAAGGATGACTCGGCGTGATCCGTATTTGGGAGCTAGTTTCAATCCTGCAATTACGGCCTCATACTCGGCCTCATTGTTAGTCATATCAGGGCACCGTATGGACTGGCGAATGACTTCGCCTGTTGGGACCTCGAGTACGAGTCCCAGTCCAGATCCTAACGCGTTGGATGCGCCATCGATGTGTAGGACCCATAGGTCGGGCAGATCAGACGAGGTCTATGAAATTTCCTTTTCGACCTCGGTTATTACTTTGGCGCTAAAATCGGCAATGAAGTCAGCGAGTACGTGTTACTTTATCATTGTTCGTGGTTGATAAGTTATATCATGCTCGCTCAATTCTATGGCCCATTTGGCCAATCTCCCTGACAGTTCGGGTTTATGCAGGATACCTCTTAAGGGGAAGGTTGTCACCATCGATATTGGGTAGCATCGAAAATAGGGTCTAAGCTTTCGTGAAGCTACGACCAACGCCAATGACAACTTTTCGAGGTGAGGGTACCTCGTTTAGGTATCGACGAGCGTTTTGCTAATATAATATATCGGGGATTGCATACCTTTATCCTCGCGGATCAATACTGTGCTTACTGCGACTTCTGATACGGCCATGTATATAAGGAGGTGCTCACCTCTGCTTTGGCGAGTAGCGGGGGAGATGATAAGTACGCTTTTAGTTCTCTCAAGGCCTTGATGCATTCTGCATTCCACTGGAGCCCGTTGTCCTTTTTGAGCACGTTAAACAACTTGTGGCATCTGACAGAGGATCACGAGATGAACCTTGATAGGGCAGCTATGCGACCCGTCAATTTTTGCACCTGTTTCTTGCTGGTTAACACTTCGGATATTCCCTCAATGGCCTTTATTTGGTAGGGATTGACCTCGATGCCTCTTTGTGACACCAAGAACCCGAGGAACTTGCCTAAAGTTACGCCGAAGGTACATTTTTCGGGGTTCAGTTTCATACTGTACTGCCTCAGTATTTCGAAGGCTTCTTTTAGGTGGTCGATGTGATCTTCCTTCCTTTTTGATTTGACCAACATGTCATCTGTATAAGCTTCCATAGTTTTGTCGAGCTGGTTCTTGAACATTTTGGTCACCAATCTTTGGTAAGTCGCCCCTGCGTTCTTCAAGCCAAATGGCATGACCCGATAACAGTATGTTCCTTGGTGGGTGATGAAAGTGGTCTTCTCTTGGTCCTCTTCCTCTATGAGGATTTGGTTGTAGCCTGAGTAGGCATCCAAGAAACTCAACAACTCGTGCCCTACTGTTGCGTCAATAAGCTGATCGATATGAGGCAGAGGAAGGAGTCCTTTGGGCAGACCTTGTTTAGGTTCGTGAAATCCACACACATTCGCCATTTCCCGTTTTTCTTTTTGACCATGACTACATTGGCAACCCATTGAGGATATTTTGATTCTCGGATGGAGCCGTTAGCGAGTAGTTTATCCACTTGCTCGCTGACGGCCTCGTTGATTGCGTCGTTGAATTTTCTTCTCGCTTGTCGTACTGGGATAGAACGGATCGACGTTCAATTTGTGTGGCAACGTCTTTCGGAATCCCTGGCATATCTGCATGGGTAAAAGCAAACAGATCAATATTATTGGTTAAAAATTCATGAAATTTACCTGGCTCGGAGAGCTTATGGCCTATATAGGCCTTTTTGTTGCTGTCGCTACTATCCAGTTTGACGGGGTCGAGATCTTCTATTGTCGATCCTGCGGCCTCCACGATGTCGGGGTCCTTAATAACATCTTTCCGATCGTTGAGTTTGGACCCCGACTTCGTTAATTTCTATGCTTCCGAGCTTGTTCCTTTTAGTTGTTGAGTGAATATGCAATCTTGGGCGATGCGGTAGCATTCTTGGGCTGTGCGTTGTTCGCCTCGGGTGCTGGATATTCCCCACGGGGTAGGGAATTTGATTACTTGGTACAGACTGGACGGGATAGCCCTCATGGTGTGTAACCACGGTCGCCCTATGATTGCGTTGTAAGCTGTGTCCTGGTTCATGACATGGAATATCGTTTCTAAAGTGATGCCTCCGGCCAGGACGAGCAGTAGGGGTGTTCATGGTTCAGTTTGGATCGGTTTTTCCCTAAAAAGAAACCAAACCAAGTAAGTCGGGTTTTCAAATATTAGAACCAAACCAAACCAATTAAGTCGGTTCTTTCTCGATTCGGTTTATGTCGATTTTTCGGTTATTTATCGGTTTTTTCTTAAATATAAGACATACACTACCATGCACATATTTCGGCTACCACACTTTCAACGTAACACTATCAAATCAATTGCCCTTTGAGAAATCTATTATTTACCAAGATATATTGATGATAATTGAATAAAAATAGTGACGAATAATTTAAGGACTCAATTAAAAATATATTATTTTTAACATGAAGTAGATTCTTACACTTAACAAAAGAAAACTACCAATCAAACTAGAATGTAAAGGTAAAGAACTGTACTAAAAGCGCAAACGATTAACATTTACTATAAATTTTTTGAAATTTTGTATAAAAGTATACATATATATAGGTGTAATTATAAATTTAAAATAGCTACTCCTATATTCGATTTGGTTCGGTTTTTGTTTTATTAAAACCAAAACCAAACCAAATTTGATCGGTTTTTTAATTTCAAAACCAAAACCAAACCAAAAAGTATCGGTTTTTTTGGTCGGTTTGGTTTGGTTTTTTGGATTTTTATGAACACCCCTAACGAGCAGTGTTATTTCTCCTGAGGTTCGTTCGACTGCATTATTAAAACCCATTAGTGTTATGCAACATGGTACTATCTTGTCCTCGAGTCGCATTTGTGCGAGCACTCGAAGATGGATAATACACGCGGCGCTTCCGTCGTCTACCATTATTCTTTTAACATCAGTATCAGAAATATGTAAGGTAATGACAAGAGAATCGGACTGAGGAAAAATCAAACCGTTGGTATCTGACTTATCGAAGATGATACTTTCTTCGAGGTCATCATACCGATCATGAGTGATTGACCGCTTCAGCTTGTGTGTGGTGGTAAATTTTATGTGGTTGACTGCTGCTTCGTCGCCTCCACAGATGATCATTTGAATGGTGCGAGCAGGAGAGGGCGGCTTTGGAGGGCCCTGGTGTTGTTCTCGTCCGCGGCCAAAGTTGGCTCGTCCTCGGTCACTCATTAACTCCTTCAGGTGTCCTTGGTTCAGCATGTTAACCACTTCTTGCCGCAGGGCTATGCAGTCCTCGGTTTTGTGACCCCGTTCCTGGTGAAATTCACAAAGGACGTTCGACTTTCGGGTACTGGGGTCGGACTTCATTTTTGTGGCCACTTCACCTTTGTACCAAGCTTCTCTAGTGCATACACTACTTTTGAAGGAGAAACACAAAAATTGTGAGCGGATAAGAGTGGGGGCATACCTCTTTCGTTTCGCTGAGTCCTTGTGTGCGGCCTGGACGGCCCTCATATGTCAAGGGGATGGTGGAATAGTGGTTTTGACATAGGGCTGATGCCTATCTCGATTGAGGCGTGGTCCAGACTGATCTCTTCGACTGTCATTACGACGGTCTTTCCTTGGCTCTATTTGGATTGATATTAAATGTTGGGTTGGACCGTTAAGGTCGTCATCGTCTGCTCTCACCTCGGCACAGTAGGCGTTGTGAATTTCTTCCGAAGTGGTGGGAGGGTATTTCATGAGCCTGCTTAAAAGCTTCCTGGTTGCCCTTGACCCATTTTTGTCCAACCCGTTTTGGAAGGCTGCTACCGCCATCCCTTCCGATACGTTTCGTAAACCCATTTTCACCCTGTTAAACCGAGCGAGGAAGTCCCTGAGTCCCTCTCCTGGCGATTCCCTAACGGCGAATATGTCGTTCACCCTAGCCTCCGCTTTCTTAGCTCCGGCGTGGGCGGTGACGACTTATAAACCATTTCTTCAAACGTTGTTATAGATCGTGTTGGTAGTTGTGAGTACCAGGTTAGGGCTCCTCCAGTTAGGGTTTTGCCAAACTTTTTTAGTAGCACTGACGGTACTTGCTCCTTTGATAGGTCATTGCCTTTTACTGCTGTGACATAGTGAATGATGTGGTTTTCTGGGTCTGTGGTGCCATCGTATATCTTTAAATATGGCGGTATTTTGAAGGTCTTGGGTATGGAATGCGGGGCAGCCTCCTTGCTATACGGTTGTTCGACGAATCGACCGACATCTCGTTTTGGTCGCAGTTTCGGAGCGCCCGGTGTCTTATCAACCCTTTCTTGATGTTCTCTCATCTGGTCGCGGAGTGCCTTATTTTCGTTTTCCATTTTTTCCATTTTCTTTAAAATGGCTGCCGTGCATCATTGCCTGCATCAGCAATGGTGTGAGTGTTACCTGTTGGGGGAGCTAGTTGCTCATCGGTGGTCGTTATGACATCTGCCGGCGTGGAATTTCGGTTCGCTTTTTGAGCGGGTTTGTCGAGTATGTCATTGAGGGTACTTGTCAGCCACTCCTCCAACAGTTTCTTCACTGCTGGTGGTACTTCCTCGGCTGTGGATGTGGAAGCTCCTGTTTCGCGTGAAGCGGTCACACTTTCATGAGGAGGAGGTGAATCACTCCGCCTAGGCGTAACGCTTGGCGTCACATTCTCATTGTCTTCTCTGCCATCCTCGTTGATGGTGTTCAGAATGTTCGTAGTGACACCTGCTATTGCTTTCTGTCTTGCATCTCCTTTTCCTGCCATTGTCAGTTTATGCAAAGCGAGGAAAAGATGGATGTCCCTCTTTATGATCTAGAAGACTAAAATTTTAACTAAAAAGCTCCCCACAGACGACGCCAAATTGTTTGACCAAAAAGTATTAAGCCTTTTGATTAAACCAATTAATGATGAGAAGAGGGGTGAATCTTAGTTAAGAATAATAAAATCTAGACCAAATGTTAGATGAAGTAGACAAGATGAACGGCGTTAGCTAATATGTTTGAGCTGATTAAATGCTCATAAATGCAACAACATAAATGTACAATGAATATAAATAAATGTGACTAGTACAATAAAAGGAAGTTACTACCCAATCATTGTAAGATTCGGAAAGCTCCTTCCCCTGACAACAGTGTGGAAAGAAGGGAAATAAGAGGAGGTTGAGCAATGTTTGGATCTTGTGAATATAGAACCCAAAATGTATGCTCGAGTAATGTAATCAATGAATAAGACAACTTTAGTATATTCTTTCAGATCAACCTTTTACAAAGTGTTCTTTCTCATAAAAAGTGAAGATCCCTTTTTTGTTCTCTATCTCTTCCTATTTATAAGGGACATTTCCTAAAAACCCTAAAAAGTACAAAGTAAGGAATATTCCTTGTGTCCATATTTGAACCTATGCTACCGTTATTTCCTCATCTCAGTTGCCCATCTTTGGCATCAACCGTCTTGAGAGCAAACTTCAGTTGTTATACCATGGTCTACCCCGTCCTTTGTCTTGCTTATCCGTTACTCCCGAGTCGCCAAATTTAGACCTATACAACAAGGTTATTACATAAGAATGGAAAACCAAAGGGCCCATACATACTACAATTGAACCTCAGAATGCAAAACAAACTGCACCTGTTGAACAAGAACCAGAGGGTAATAAGGAGGAAGCTGCAGGCCTAACAGGAATAACAAGGTTAGCTGATCCTAAGGGGACTAAGGAGCCATCTCAACACAACACAGCCTTACCTGTAGCTGCAAAGGAGAAGCGGGATGACAGAGGCAAAGCAATGTAGAATAGCAATGAACTTAACTTTACCAACTTGCGAGCTTTGACCCTTATCCCAGTGAAGAATAGATTTGAAGCTGTATCAACAAGTTGATATGAGGATCAAATACCGCCTGGGGATAGAGGTGGAAATACCATACAACTATGATGAATTGGTTGTTCTGGAACATTAGGGCGTAAAAAAATGTATAAAAAAAAGGAGGTAAGAGAATATATTAAAGTAAATAAAATTAAGCTGGTAGGACTCATAGAAGCTAAAGTGAAGGAACAGAATTCCCAAAGGATTGCAAAAGCTATTGCACCTGGTTGGAATGTGCTAACAAACTACCAAGATGCACTCAATGGTAGAATCTGGATACTATAGGATACCACTAACCTGATGGTTAATGGTATTAACTATGATGCTCAAATGATACACTGTCAGGTAAAAAGTAGAAGAAGTAATATTGACTTCTTACTCACAGTAGTGTATGGATACAATGAGATTGAACAAAGAAGAACCTTCTAGGATGCTCTACAACAACTTTCATTAAGTATAACAGTCCCTTGGATGATAGCTGGGAATTTTAATGCAATATTATACCCCAATGACAGGTTATCTGGCAACCCAGTAAGCTTCTCAGAAATCCAAGACTTTGCTGCCTGCCTTCAGAACACTACATTAACAGAACTACCTTGGAAAGGTGATTACCATACATCTAACAAGCAACATGGATCTGATAGGGTCAGCAGCAGGTTAAATAGAGTGTTTGAGGGTTATGAATGGATGATGTCCTAGGTCATATAGAAACAAACTATGGATTGCATCAAATATCTGATCATGCGTTTATGCTCCTAACTTTGATATCTTCCACATGGAAAGGTGGAGTGCCTTTCAGATCTTTAACATATGGGCAGAACATGATGACTTCTCTTAAATAGTTACTAGCATATGGAGTTCAAAGGGTAGTATGAAATCAGTTTGGGCAAGATTGAAAGATCTGAAACCTGCTTTGAAAACTCTGGGCATAACTCAGAAAATTGAGAAGGCTAGACTTGAGCTGAGTGACATACAAGGATAAATTTCACAGGGTTGCACTGATACTTTACTTGATATGGAGAAAAAAGTCCTACTAAATCTTCAGAAGTGGTCTTTATTTGAAGAAAATATCCTTCAATAGAAAGCTAGATCAAAGTGGATACAACTGAGGATTCAAACTCTAAGTACTTCACAGAAGTGATGATTGATAGAACTCAAAAAAAGCAAATCATAGAAAATGATACATTGCTAGGAGATAAGCTGACTGACCTTGATGCTATTAAAAGAGAGATCGTTGATTTCTAAAAAAGTTTAATGGGAATAGCTGCAACCATCTTGTCTGCCGTAAACAGAACATACATGAAGCATGGGCCTATACTATCACACCAGCAAAGGGTTGATCTATGTGCAGAAGTAACCAATCAAGAGATTGTTGAGAGCCTTAAAGCAATTGGTGATGATAAAGCTCCAGGCATTGATAGCTTTAATGCAGTTTTCTTCAAGAAAGCCTGGGACATTATCAGTATACAGATCATAGATGTTGTGAAGTGTTCTTTACAACTAGGAAGTTATATAAGGCCATAAACTGCACTATTGTTACATTTGTGCCTAAAGTGAATAAACCTACCACAGTTAAAGAGTACAGACCAATAGCCTGTTGTTCAATACTTTACAAGATGATCTCTAAAATCATGGCCTCCAGATTACAGAAAGTCATGCCTTACATCATTTGTGAGGCTCAAGCAGGCTTCATTCCTGGTAGAAAGATTACTGATAATGTCATTTTAGCTCATGAGCTTGTCAAAATCCTACACAAGAGCTCAGATATCTCCTAGATGTATGATAAAGATTGATCTTCATAAAGCTTATGATTCAGTGGAATGGATCTTCTTACAGCAGGTTATGGAGGAGCTTAGATTTTTTATTAGATGGATAATGGAATGTATTAAGACTGTCAACTATACTATTCTTGTGAACGGGGAAACCACAAAACCATTCAATGCTACCAAGGGTCTTCGACAAGGGGACCCTATTTCCCCTTTTCTCTTTGCTATAGTGATGGAATACCTGAGTAGATCACCGCATGGACTTAAGAAGGAGCCTGACTTCCAATATCATCCCAGATGTAGGAAACTTGGTATCACTCATATGAGTTTTGCTGACGACCTTCTGTTATTTGCTAAGGGTAATCTCTCTTCTATGGGTGCACTTTACAAATGCTTTACTCAATTCTCTCAGGTATCAGGCTTACAGGCTAATATAGGAAAAAGTTCAGTATATTTTGGTGGTGTAAAGCAAGCTGTGAAGGACAAGATATTGTCACACCTGGGATTTACAAGTGGATCCTTACCCTTCAAGTACCTAGGCATCCATTTGTCTACAAAGAAAATAGCTCTCATACAGTGGCAACCATTGATTGAAAAGATCACAGCCAAGATTTCCTCCTGGACTGCTAAGAAGTTGTCTTATGTTGGTCGTGTGCAGCTGGTCCAATCTGTAACCTTTGGTATACAAGCATATGTGGCTCAATTGTTTATCTTATATGCTAAGGTACTGAAAATGATATAGGCATTTTGTAGAAGCTACATCTGGTCTGGAACTAATACAATAAACAAGAAGTCCTTAGTAGCATGGGAAAAGATTTGTACTCCTAAGTCAGCTGGTGGACTTAACCTCATCAACCTTCCTCTGTAGAACAAAGCAACTATTGCCAAATCTTGCTGGGACTTAGCACATAAATAGGACAAGCTATGGATAAGGTGGATCACCGCATATTATATCAATTCACCAACAGCTCCAACAGATGCCTATACCTCAGCAAGCCAGTTGGATGGTGAGATAAATAATAGGATCCAGAGCAACTTTGCTGCAGACACAAAATATACATGATAACAGGAAAAGTATCATTAGACAAATATACTTGTAGCTCCTAGGTGAATTACCAAGAGTAAATTGGAAATGTCTGATTTTTCAGAATACCGCTAGGCCAAAGGCAGTCTTCACTATGTGGTTGTTGCTATATGGAAGATTACCAACTAAAGATAGGCTAGCCAACTGGGGAATAACTGTTACCTCTCAATGTGTTATGTGTCAAGATCAGGAAGAATCAAGGGAGCACATCTTTGTCACATGCCCATACACTGTTGAACTGTGGAAAAAAGTAATGTCTTAGGTCCAAAGATTACATATGTCTGCCACTTGCTGGGATCAACATCTTCAGTGGATCATCAAGCAAGGAAAAGGGAAGTCACAGAAGGCTAGCATCTTCAAAATGATCTATGCTGAGGTTTCACATGCAATATGGATAGAGAGAAACACACGTATATTTGAGCAAAGGTATCGAGGGAATGATGTCCTGGTGCTGGAGATTGCACACATATGCAAATGCTAGAGTAGCTGCTCGAGCTAGGAGTTACATACAACGATTTTGGCTAGGAACATAGTAGATTGAATAGTTTGTTTGTAAATAGGTACGATTTATTTTTGTCTTTCAGTTTTGAGATAGCCAGCTGAGTAGCATGGCTATAGTTCTGTACAATCCTTCTTTGGTGATTAATACAAAAGAAATTTAATTACCAAAAAAAAATGTAGCTTATAAACCTTGTAAACCACTTTGTTTATAGAGAGTTTAATACACAATGTAGAAGATATCTTACACACCAGATTGTTACTTAAAGGATAACGACAAGTAATTCTACGTAATAAATTTAACTGCTTACTTGGAAAATAAGGCAGGCGTCCGGTTCCAAACAAGTCGGGAACATACTCATTCTGTTCCAGTTTATGTATACGCTAGTTCCATATTTGGGGAGTAAAATGCTTCACGTTAAGAAACTCTTAATTCTTAGTTCTCGAACTCAAGAAGAAATCTCAACCATTTCACCGCACCTTTGGTGTAGCTACCGGAACTGATTTCGTGTAGTTTATGCCTTTGAGAGGACTAAATATGGGCAAGAAAATGCTCAAACAAGTAGGCAGTAGAAAAATGGAAGAAAAAGAGAGATAAGTAATGGTGTGGGAAAAACCCCTAAATGTACTTTAGAGAAAAGCAAAACATATAATTTCCAACCATAATAAATACATAACAGTGAATTTTCTTAATACGTTAAGTTAAAAAAGTCAGGGCTATTGTCTCGAATATGTTTACAGTTATAACATAAATGTGATTAAAATCTGTCAAAGCTAATTGTCAAGTACACATAAGTTCAGTCTAAGACCCTTAAAGGACGAACCTATCAAATTCAAATCCTGGATCCGCTTTTGATTTCTTCCCGAGATAGCTTAGTCCATAGTGGCAGCAGCTTGCTAAAAACTTCTTAGTTCTTCCTATGAAGCCACCACTTCATCGCGTTCAATGCATCGTGTCTCAGTACGCGCCATATTCTTTCCTATTCCTGTAGTTGTTTTCCAGTGAAAACAATTTAGGGATCATTTACCTAAGCACCACGGTGCATAAGAGGTGATGGGAAGAAACAGCACAAAGTACCAGGTAGACAAAGAAAACTGCTCGGGGCGAGGAGACTGGATAAAGTACACTGGACTCGACGCTCACAACTCTTTTGAATGCTTCTGTGACAATCTGTATATCCGGAATGCTGCAAAGCACATTGTGGCATTACCTATTACTGTCAAAGCTGCTTGGAGAGCAACTACTACCTGAAAATTCATGCACGAAACGTAAGGCATATCTCCATGACAGAAACAATATTCTGCTATACCCAAGATTTTAAGGGTAAATGCATGTTAACGGCAGCCTATAAGGGAATGTGTTACGAGAGATCAACAAACAACTTCCTCGTCAATCCCTTAGAACATTAACCTGATCACCATTTTTGCTTCGTTATTTGTCCCTTTTAATGTTAATTACATAGAGTTTAACAACAACATACCAAGTGTAATCCCTCATTGTGGGGTCTGCGGAGGGTAAAGTGTAGGCAGACTTTACCCCTACCTTGAGGGGGGGGGGGGTAGGGGGGGGTAAGGAGGGGGGGGAAGGAGGAGGGGGAGGGGGAGGGGGAGGGAGAGAGGTTGTTTCCGAAAGACCCTTGGCTCAAGAAAAACTACATCGGGCTTAACATATTTTGTAAAATTATTCACAAGAGAATGTGAAGGGGGTTATGTCTAAACTAGGCTGCGTATTAGGATAGTGAAACTGTCATATTATATACTCAGGTGAATGTCATTGCAATAGTTAGTCCAATAGAAGTTCATAATTTTCATTCTAGGAAAAGAATTACCTCAAGAGACTCCGAGTTGTAAAAGAAATGCCAAGTGCAGGCGCAGAGTGCTCCTCCAAGCAGAGGCACCTAAATTAGAAAGTAGTAAATGAAGTCACTTATGAGCCAATAATTGGGCCAAAAAAAAGGAAGAGGAAGACGCAAAGATGGGGAAGAAAGAAAGTAAGATAAGTGCTAAATGATCAAGAGGATCATGAAGTGATTATCAACACGACTAACAACAACAACAACAATAAACCCAGTATAATCCCACCTAGTGGGGTTTGGGGAGGATAGTGTGTACTATCAGCACGACCATTTAAATTAAAAACATCACCTACAAGCCAACAACTGGGCAAAAAACAAAGGAAGAAAGATTCAGAGATGGAGAGAAAGGATTACTGAGGTAAGTGCTGAATGATCGAAGAGAGACATGAAGTGATAACTCAGAATGACCAATCAAATAAAACACATCAGTTTGTTAAGAAAGTGAAAAAATAAACCTAAAGAGCAAGAAGTTCTAAACTCCATGGATAGCTGCCAACTATATGAATCACATGTACATGTTTTCTGCCACCGCTCTCTATGAAGCATTTCACGGATGGAGAGCAATGTCACTAAGGTCGGCCAAAATCCACAAGTTTAAATTTTGTATCTTGGTTGACATGCCTATTTGGAAGTGAGACATAGTTGTTATTGTTGCTTTTGGCTGATGAAATTATTGAATATACAATAAAATAAAATAAAAAAGGACTTCATAAACACCACTACTTCTCCCTCAAAGAATCATCCGTGAGTCAATCAAAACCCTACTATGCTCTGCAAGGTTTGGGATCGAGGGAATGGAGGAAACAGATTGGTGGGAGATAATCGGAATCATGAAAGGATGATAATTTGACTGCAATAAGGGGTGGCAGTAAACATATTCATTTCAGCCTCTTATTGTTTGTGTTTATTACATTTTAGTAATAAAGTGTTGATCGGCTAATTGATTAAACTCAACCACAATCCACAAAGAGAGAATGAAGAGGAAAAATTTTAAAGGCCTAAAGCATCTTAGCGCGGTCATACTATAACAAGAGAAACGAGTTTACCTATGAATATACACAAGAGAACAGAATTTTTTAATTAACAGGAAAGACAGTTCTGGCGTAACTGGTAAAATTGCGGCCATGTGACCAGTAGGTCATGGTTCGAGTTATTGAAACAGCCTTTTGCAGAAATGCAAGGTAAGGCTGCATACAATAGACCCTTGTGTTCTGGTTAAGGCTGCATACAATAGACCCTTGTGTTCTGGCCCTTCTCCAGACCCCGCGCATAGCGGGAGCTTAGTGCACCAGGCTGCCCTTTTACAGTTCTGTGTTTCCAGAAGAACACTATTTAATCATAACAGCCATTTCTATTGCACCACATATAGGCCCTGATCCGATGTTCTGCGACTCTTATATTACAGCGATGAGTGTACAATGTCGAGAAGCTTTGCATGTAATTCAGCTATGACTCGGCTACAGACTTAACATATGAATAGACCCAACTTATTTTTTTCAAGTTTCTATATAATACCATACCAGGGAAAGTTTTTGTTTTGAGCAACAAAAGTATTTCACCTATTGTTCTTTTTGGAGTATTTTGAGTTCAACTGCCTAGTTGCGACGCTAAGTCTACTAAACTGCCATCTCATTTAACAACAGTTCAAACAAAGATTGAGAAGGGACGATATAGCAATATCATCAATCAAACTGAAATTTTCCACGCGTTGAGATAAGTCGTTTTCAAAAAGTATATACAGTTAATGTAAAGCTCGTTGACATAAAACAGATTCAATATTGTAGGCATAAAGAACAGAACTCGAGCAAATTAAACAAACAAGAATGAGCAAGATTACTTACCATAGCCCAGGAGAGTCCCTTCCAAGATTCATAACCTGACTTCTCACCGTATTGCCAAACCAGAGCCATAGCAGTTACCCTTTTGTACAGAGTAAATAATCAGTCATTTCATTTAACACAAAAGAAAAAAGAACATATGAACAGATCAACTTGCCAACCCAATACTGCGATGAAGTGCATTGCACATTGCAATACTCCTCCTATCCCAATTTCAGCTATTTCTAAAAATTCAAATTCATTATATTATTCAAATTAATATAAGATGTAATATTTTAAAAGGGCAGCCCGGCACACGAAGCATCCTGCGTTTACGCAGGTCCAGAAAAGGGCCGCACCTCAAGGGGGTGTGACGTAGGCAGTCTACCCCCAATGCAAGCATCAGTGGCTGATTCCGTTATACTTTGAGATCATTCATACCTCATTAGCAAACTATCTTGTACTTGCCCTTGACCCAAGCAGAGCTAAGTGTAACGGATAATAATTATAAACAACAGTCGAGTGTAGAAGAGTAAATTTAAACACTTTTCCCCAAGTATTTTCAGACACTAAATTCACTAACCCATGTGGGAGCTTCTTTAAAGCCAAGGGCAAACATGAGGCGATTTGCTAATGTCAAGAGTATGGCGACCCCAAAGTATACTGGAGGTTAAAATTAAGATATTTCAAATAGTAGACGGGTAAATTTGGACATTTTACCAATAATATTAATCCGGGGCTAATCCATAGCATGTGTTACAGAGTATTCTGAACCCAGTAGCTTTAGCTCAAACCTTGTACATGCGTTTAAATACCTACCAAAAGGGCAGCCTGGTGCATTAAGCTACGCAGCCTTACCTTGCATTTTTGCAAAACAACCCGTGACCTCCTGGTCACATGGCAGCAACTTTACCAGTTATGCCAACGCTCCCCTTCCGTTTAAGAACATACTAAATTAGTAAAAATGATAGATTTCGGACCAATAAATTAAATGAACTGTGATCGAATCTCGAATGCATAAAGTATTTGATCCGCCTCTAATAATATATGGATCAAATTAAAATCATAAACTCCTTTTTAGACAAATAACAACGCAGTGAAATCCCAAACGTGGGGTCTGGAGAGGATAGTGTGTACGCGGACCTTAGCCCTACCCTGGAAGATAGAGAGGTCCAAAAGTCCGGCGGCTCAAGAAAGATGAAAGAAACAGTAAAAAAACAAGCAATATCCACAAATAGGGCCAGAAAGATAAATATAATCACTTAAAATGAAAAAGAGATATTACCACTCAACAACACTAGAAACATGACTAGCCCAAGTGTGTAATGAGAGAGCATTTGAGGGTTCATTAAATTGGAATGAAGAACCCATTAAAGCTAATTCAGAACCAGAGGCAGGTCCCACATTTAACATTGTAAAACCAAGTCCAGTGACACCCAAAACAGTGGCAGCATTATATTTCAAGTTCTGAGATGGAATACTGATAATGGGTACTGGAAATTGGGCTCTTTTTCTTGAAAAGAACAGAAAGTTTGGAGCTTTAGTTGACAAGGTGAATTGGGTTTGTTTTTGTTTTGGAAGAATGTGAAGTTTTGAGAGAGATAATGAGGTTGAAACTGCCATTGATGTTTGTTTGAGGACTACTAAGTGGAGTGTTGGATTTTGAGTAAAGATGTTTCAGATAAGAGATAAAATGACAAAAAGGTCCTTTATGACTTGAGTAAGCATTTATAAAAAAATTTAAATTCACGAGTAGTGACTAAAAATAAAAATAAAAAAATACAGTTTGCAGTAGTAGAATATTTTTGGACCTCGTAAAATGTAATTAGGATTACTGATTTAAATTTGGCCTAATCTATTAAAAGCTACCCTATATTTATGGAAATTTTACCTCCTACAACATAGGTATACACCCTATTTATTATAAACCAAAATTATTTTAAAATATTATTTTCTATAGTTACCTTTTATATTTTATAGCAAAATAAGTATTTATGGTATATACTACAATTGAGGCATTAAATAAATACGCTATTTATGCTTTTCCTCTCTCTTACTTTCAATTGACACATGATTCTCTCTCATAATTTTTCATCTTTCTCTGTCTCTTTCTTCTCTCTCTTCGAATCATAGATGAACGAGAAACAAATCATGAAAGAAAGCCTAAAAATCTCAAAATCAGAAACATGAAAGTAAACCTATGATCAAAAAAAGGAAGCGGAGATACCTTGGGCGACGGAAAGATCGAAGAGAAAGAGGGATTCATAGCGCGGAAAGTAAGAGAGAAAAGAGGAAGAAGCGATCGAATTGGAAGCGTTGTAAATTGGAAGAGGTAGTGAAGAGATAAAAGGAGTCTTCGCTGAAAAACGCCATCTCCGACGAACTTTGTTCTCTTCTTTGCTATTTAGTCATATACAATGATACAAATACATTATATTCTGTACAAATTCACTCAAACACATTGTATTTTTGTATAAATATATATTTTTTTTGCCCTGTGTTTATGTATTACGAAGGTCTGTATTTTTTTAATACAGCCGAATACACATATATTCATGCATACTGTACATACAGTACGCATAAATACAAAATATAAACATTGAAATACACTGAATATAAACAGTGAATACATTTAATTTTAAAATATAGTAAAATACAGTAAAATACACTGGATACAAATAGAAATACAGTGAATTCAACCAATGAAATATACTGAATACAACAGTAATAACATGTATTAGGAATAACTAAAATATTGGTAATACAAATACATTTGAATACACTGAATATACAATAGTGAATTCAGTAAATACAAACATTGAATCTAATGAATGGAACAATAAACTAAATATTGAAACACACTAAATATAAAAGTTATATACAACTGAAAAATCGTTATAATTAATTGGGTTGATAAAGAGGCATGCTAGAATTGATTTTGTTGAATTATATTAGGAGATGATATTGTTTCTGTTATTAGATAGCTAGACATACCTATTTTTAAGGTGATTGTCGTTAGTGTGCGTACAACTGGACTGCCCTGATTTTAAGCGCTTTTTGCTATTGTATTCATTAATACATGACGCGGATACATGCGCATGCACTTTTTGCTGTTGTATTCATGAATACAACAGCGCGAATACACTACCGTAACAACTGAATAGTAGCTATAGGCAGTAATTATGTATATGATAGCTATAAGAAGTTAATAGCCACTAAACAATAGTAGTTTCTGAAAATTCCTCTTCCATTATCCATCTATTAAACTATTATCTGACTAGTTTTAATGTACACATGTTGCACATGTACCTTTTTCGATAAGTAGTAGTATTTTTTTAAAAAATCACATAAATATTATATTAAAATTATGTTTGAGTTATAAAGTAAGAGTTTACACACCAGACAGTCAGATTAACCAGACAAAACTAGAGGAGATCGTGTCATATAATTCGTGTGTAAGAGGAATCTACTAGTTTTAACATACACGTGTTGTATGTATATTGTTTTTTATAAGTAATGCTTTTTAAAATCACATACGTAAATTAAAAATTATATTTGAGTCATAAAATAAGAGTTTGGGAATCCCCAAATGTCTCTATTACCGGAAAGCCTACAAAACTAAGAAGGGAAAGAGGAAAAGGAACTTGTACGTGTTAGATTGTTCGTGTAGACGGAAAATAATCCTATTTAAAATGGATGGCGTGAATTTGTCAAATGCTCGAGAAGCCGCTATATGAAGAGACAGTCAAATGACAAAGATGTCACAATTTGAATCAACAACAACAAACCCACTATATTTCCACAGGTAGAGTCTGGGGAGGGCAGTGTGTAAGCAGACCTTACCCAAACCCACTATATTCCTACAGGTAGAGTCTGGGGAGGGTAGTGTGTAAGGAGACCTTACCCATATCTGAATCACAATACCACAAATTTGAAGCTTAAAACTTTATGAATCTGAGCTCAGTGTGCTTATCAATCCCTTAATAATACAAGGCATTTGTCCAAAAAGTAATACAAGGCAATTGAAATCTTCAACAAAGAGCCTTTTGGGCAGCACATTTCTTGAAAAATTACAGATGGAATGATGAGGAGAAAAAACACATTCCACATAAAATTGTGGTGATATGATACCATTCTTTAATTGTAAGGTTCTTGACACCACAAGAACCTCCGCGACGGAGATTTTTTCAAGATCTCCTCTTTTTTCTCGTTTTTTCTTTCTAATAACCGAGAAATCTCCTAAGGTCAGCTCGTGCACGGTTCGAACTTGGTGGATATTCTATTTAAGATCACTTTTAGAAGTATAATATCTTATATCACCCAATAACAGTTTCTTTCTTCTTAGCCCACAGCATTACTAGAGAGAAGCCCATTAATGACATGATCACAACCTGCAAAAAGGGTACAAAGCAGATGTTCTAAGAAACACAACAACAACAACAAACCCAGTATAATTCACGAGTGGGGTCTGGGAAGAGTAGTGTGTACGCGGACCTTACCCCTACCTTGAGGGTAGAGAGGCTGTTTCCGATAGACCCCCGGCTCAAGGAAAGAAAAAAAGAAAGAGATGTTCTAAGAAATGACTAGAAATTTTCAGAAGAACAAGCTAAGGAAAATGGAGCATATGTTAAACCTACAAGCTTCAACCTTTCATCACTAATGTTCACCAAATAAGTGAAGAGTTAAACTAAGGACTTAAGTTCTATACACTGATAGTGTAAAGAATTTATACGTTATTAGTGCATTTTACCTGTTATAGCAAGTAACCTGCCTTATTTACCAGATTAACAATTGTATCTATTAAGGACGTTTACTTGCTGTTATCTAATAGTCCTAATATCACATAAACAGATGTACCGGTGTCCCGTCAACCTAAAACTAAACATCATAAAAATGAGTCACCTCTTTCATAAAAATGACCCAATTCAGATTTGTATAAATCATGGGGTGGACCTAGTGTTTAAGTAGTGGGTTCGTTACTATATATATATATATATATATACTGGAAGTTCATCAGAGGTGATGTATATTAAGAGAACTGAACCCAGTGTTTTGAGAGACGAATGGGTGCATTGACATTTGCTCCTCTAGTTACATCCCATATCCGCCCTCTGGTATCAGTACTTGTATTATAATTAAGATGAAAAGATATAAAGCTAATCCTTTGAGGCAATTTTGAGTAATTAGAACTTTGATTAGAGAGCTTAGGCCAAAGACTATAATTTCGCTACTACCAAATCAACTCTCCTTTTTATCTTCTTCAGTAGGGGATGAAGTTCATATAATCGATAGCGTACTTACTGATATAGCTGGAGGGACACCAACAAGAGGATCTTGGAAAAACTTATTCGCAAGAGCAAGGGCAAGAAGACTGCTCTGCATGCCTGCAAACGAGACATAGAATGACAACATCAATCAAGATCCAATAAGTGAAGGTTGACAATATTAGGTAAGCTTCAAACCTGTTTCATATGACAGCGTTCTTTGTAGAGCTTTGACGTCTGGTGCTCTGTGAAAGGCTATGCCGGAAAGTAAATAACCTAAGATGAACGCCGACAAATGAAATGCAATCACAAGCAACAAAACAGACATTCCAGATGGGGATACGAGAGACTCTATGTTAATAGCAAGCGGAGCTCCAACACAAAGAGCAGTCACAAAAACTGATAGTGGAGGCAACAACGGCCGAATTGCATTACAAATCTGCGGAAAGAATCTGTTGAAGCGATATCAAAAGTCATAAGAGTGAAGTTCGGATTGTAGAAGGATACACATAATGAGTATTCACAACATTATTACCCATTCAGAAGCAGTCCACCAGCAACAGGTGCAACGACAATCTGCAGTATGTTGGAAACCATTCCCTTAACATCCACAGGCAACTTTTTGCCAATAAGCAATAATGATAAAATAGGGGTGACAAAAACAGCAGTAGCTGTCGATAACGATGTCATCACTATACTAAGAGGGGCCAATTGTGGATCTGTTAGAAAAGTAGCGTAATTTGACAGCTGTGCTCCACTAACACAAGAGGTCAACATAATCCCTGCAGCTGATACACAGCTCACAGAACTTTAGTCAACATTGAACATGCTATTTTCTTTCCCGATAAAGTAATCAGAGAATTTACCTAAGGAAGTTGGAAGGCCAAATATGGTCATTGCAAGTGTGCCGAAAAGATACCCGAGCAGGGGCTTCACAGCAAATTGACCAATATAACCAGCAAAAATTGCAGCTGGTTTCTTGAAAGCTTCAAGAAAGTCTTTTTCACTTGAGTTGACTCCAACTGCAAACATTAAAAACCCCAATGCAGGGGCATAGTACCTAGAAACGGTAAACGACACGGTAACTATGAGATTATAAGATGAGGTTAAAAAAAACTGAGCATTTTGGACTCTTTGGTGTACGCTCTGCAACTTTTTGTCTCATAATACGGCTCTCTAGCTTTCCAAGCCAGGCAGTGTGAGAGACCAAAATAGTGCAATATTGAAAGACGGACTTTTTCCAGCATTCAAGTCTATACCTCATCCTTTTCTAGAGGTGTTACATGGGTACAAAATTAGATATTTTCATGGAAAACTTTCAACATGATTCTCATGTAAGATGGAATTACTCTCAAGTCTCACCTCTCGCGCAGGTCTCTACCTTACCCTCTTGTTACAACTAGTAGCAATTGGTCAGACATAGAAGTCTCAACATACATTTATGAGGATAAGTCAAATTATATGATCAACCGATGAGATGTTCACCAAGCGTTATAAAGTTTTCTTTTTCGCCGAGAATGTGGTTAATTATTTGTGCTGGCAAAATTTATATGAGTTTCTTCCTACAGCCTTGTTTTTAATACATGGAAGGCACTTGCGTTATGCGGTAACCAAATTTAGATAACATGTCAAACAGCTTCCATGTCAACGAATTGAATTCTTCGTCTAGCAGACAAAAGTAGCAGTTAACAAGATAAAATTTTAAAAGTAAGTATCCTACAGTTATGTTACAACTCCAATTAAAGTTATCAAACGTACAGCATAATTTTTCAGCGAGGCTTAAAGTAGATAACATGAGAGACCTGTGGGATAGAACAAAATCATTTAGAAAATAGGCATCAATTGAATGATATACAAACCTGTTGGTAAACCACGTAAAAGAAGGTGGATATATAAGAGCCAAAATTGTGCTACCAATAACCACATGGGGCAGAAAAGAGTTTGCTCCCTTCAAAATTGTCAATAGGGTGTTCTCTTTTTGTTTCAGATTCTGAAATAGCACAAAGTCTATTGTTAAAGATAGTCAAATCCCACAATTCAGAGGTGGGCTTCGAAACATCCAAGAAAACAATTTAACCCCTCTTTCCCCTATTATGTTTTTCGCCATTTTCTAAAATATGGGGATACGCAGATTAGGTTTAAGAACAAAGATATGAGGTATTTAGCCCTTTTAGCTTCACAGGTTCAAGAGAAAGAAGCGTTAGAGAAGAGAAGTACTGAACCAATCCAAACCTTCACCTTCTATAGCAGATAGTAAGGGCAGTCCGGTACACTAAGCTCCTGCTATGTGCGGGGTCCGAGGAAGGGCCAGACTACAAGGGTCTATTGTACGCAGCCTTACCCTCATTCTGCAAGAGGTTGTTTCCACGGCTCGAACCCGAGATCACATGGCAACAACTTTACCAGTTATGCCAAGGCTCCCCTTCAGTAATAGCAGATAGTACATCAGCTTAAGGGAAAATGAAGTGGCTAAAGGAGCAAATAATTTTGCTTCCCAACTCAAATGCTTCTCATATTTGGGACTTTATGCACATAAAAAGAGAACATTACCGATCAAGCTCAGATTACAAAGACACAAAGTTATTCACAGCCGTACCCTCTCAGAGAAAATGGCTTTTGCCAATAAATTACAAGTCTCTAATTACTCTATTCCAAATACAAATACAAGTCAAAGACAGAAACATACAATTGAACTTTTGAGTAGAAAGATTGATAAGTTCAAAAGGAAAACCTCAAGTGATTCAGAGTCACTAGGCCCAAGCGAATCAGAGAACTTTTCTGAGATACATCTACTAATTAACAGTCTTGAATTACCACCTATACAAAAAGATCACATTTATAAGTAAAGAGTACATCAAAAAGGGCTAATTCCATGATCACTATAATAGCAAAGTCAGTAAACTATTTTTTTATAACTTTACCCAATGTATCAGTAAAGTAACTAAATTTTACCCGATACAATAGTTTTACGACTTTACCATAGCTTAGTAGCAGTAAAGTTATACCCGTATGACCTATAGGTCACGGGTTCGAGCCGTCGAATCAGCCACTGATGCTTGCATCAGGGTAGGCTGCCTACATCACACCCCCTGGGGGTGCGGCCCTTCCCCGGACCCTGCGTAAACGCGTTCGTGCACCGTGCTGCCCCTTTTACCGTAGCTCAGTGACCATACATGAAATTAACCTCATTATTAACTAAACTTGAGAAGCAAAAAGGATTCAAACTTTAAGCAAAGTACACTACAATTGGGTACAAAAACACTTACTTGCCAATGTGGATTGCATAGTTGATGAGAACCCCTTTAATCGTACCCCTTCAAGAACACCGGTATAAGTTACACCAATTCATCAAAAGGGACTGTAGAAATACATTTGATACTGAAAAAAATCATAAAAATCTGTTCCTTTTTTTAATCAATCGTACCCTTCAAGAATCCAAGTACAAATTGAACTAATTCATCAAAAGGGACACTAGAAATACACTTGAACCTGGAAAAAAATCATAAAAAACTGTTTTTTTTCTACTTACAAGTATAATTGGATTAATTCATCAAAAAGGACAGTAGAAATACACTTGATACAGATAAATAAATCATACAAAACTTACAAGTATAATTGGACTAATTCATTAAAAAGGGACAGTACAAATACACTTGATACAGAAAAAAAAATCATAAAAATCTCTTCTTTTTTCTACTCACAAATACAATTGGACTAATATATCAAAAGGGGCAGTTGTAATGCACTTAATACTGAAAAAAATCTCTTTTTTTATTTTTTTTTATTTTTTCTACTTACAAGTATAATTGGATTAAATTCTTCAAAAGGGAGAGTAGAAATAAACTAGATACTGATAAAAGATCATAAAATTTTGTTCTTTTTTCTACTTACAAGTATAATTGGACTAATTCATAAAAAGGGGCAGTAGAAATACACTTGATACTGAAAAAAAAAAATCATAAAAATCTCTTTTTTTCTACTTACAAGTAAAATTTGACTAATTCATAAAAAAGGGGCATTGAATTATACTTGATACTGAAAAATAATCATAAAATCTATTAATTTCTACTTGAATTAACAAACCTGAGGAGTGGAAGCATTTCCATTTCTTGGGAAAAGAAACAAGAGTGTGTTGGTAAAAGCAAGGCTGAGATTTCTGATGCAAAAATTTGAAACCTTGATTATACTGCTGCTGCTGCTGCTGAAGAAGAAATTTACTACTGAGACTCATTTTTATTTTTTTTTAATCTTAATTTTCAGAGAAAGTAAAGCGGAGTTTTTTGGGGTCTAATAATATAATTCAGTGACCCAATTTTAGAAATCAATGACTCGGGGGAAGGGACCAAAATCGGCTGGGAGATCTATTTTTTCATATTTTAGGAATCTTATTTATTTATTTTTAATTTAAATTGTAAGTAATTTTCCTAGAGGAAATACACATTGTAAAGAAAATGTATTTTTTAGTTTCAGTTTGTTTGGATGGATGTTATATATGGTTTCTTGATGTATCATATCATATTGTATTATTTATATTGTATTGTATAATATTAGTCTATATATTGTTAAATAAATTGTATCAATTTTCGTAATATTACATACTAGCAATTCGAAGAATCTTATTGCGTTCGTCGCTTCATAATGTCATACACCAATAATTTAAAGAATATATGTATAATATTACAAAGAAAAAATAGAGTATGAGGTAGAGTGATTATTAAAAGGTGGGATGAAGAGTAAAATAAAATTATAGTAAAGGCAAGATGAGAAAAAAATAAGATAAGGACGCGACCATAAATAAAATAAAAATAAAATCAAAAATAAATATTACGTTTACACTAACAATACGATACGATACAATATGTAACCATTCAAACAAACTGTAATAGAAATGCAGGGTGAAATTCAAAAATAGCCAGATTTACAAGGGGTAATTGAAAAATAGCCACAGTTTCAAAAGTAATCGAAATTTAGCCACTTTTCATGTAAAGATAAATCTGATCGAAAACACTGTTCAAAATCCGGAAAAATGCAGCATAATATACTGGAGTTCCAGTATAATATATTGGAGTTCTAGCATAATATACTAGTCCAGCATAATATGCTGGAAGTTCATATACAGGTGCTCCAATCTCTAGTATATTATGCTGGAACTTTTCGTGTGTTGGAGTTCCAGCATAATATGCTGGAAGTTCATACACAGGTGCACAAATCTCCAGTATACTATGCCGGAACTTTCCGTATTGCAGTAAAATAATGGCTATTTTTCAGTGACTTTACAAACACTGGTTATTTTTTAATTACCAGTCCGAAAACTGGCTAGCCCGTGCTATTTTCATAGAAACATGTTATGGGATATTTGGTTCTTTCTCTACTTGTGATGATCCGAAAGGTCATCTTGTATTTTAGAACCCAATTCGGGGTTCCGAGGCCTTCAAAACCTCATCTTATTTCTCCTTGATTTGTCTGCGCAGTCCGGACGCGCTTCCGGAAAGCCTTTATGTGAAAATTTGAGAAAATAATAGTTTTTGCCTTTAAAAGTTGATTTTAGTTGACTTCAGTCAATATTTTGAGTAAACGGACCCGGACCCGGACCCGTATTTTAACGGTCCCAGAGGGTCCGTAGTAAAATATGGGATCTGGGCGTATGCCTGGATTCGAATTCCGAGGTCCCTAACCCGAGAAATAAATTTTTGATGAAAATTGTTAAACTGAAATTATAATGGTTTTGAGAAAATGGTTAATAATTAATTTCGTTAGTATCAGGTCTGTTTTTGGTTCTGGAACCCGGTACAGGTCTGTTATGATATTTATACCTTATATGTGAAATTTGGTGAGAAATGGAACTAATGTGACGTGATTCGGACCTTGGGTTGAGAAAATAGAAGTTTTGAAACTTTCTTGAAAATTTCATGCAATTTGGTGCTAAATTCATAGTTCTAGGTGTTATTTTGGTGATTTGATCGCGCGAGCAAGTTCGTATGATGTTTTAAGAGTGTATGTTTGGGTTGGAGCCCTGAGGGCTTGGGTGAGTTTCGGATAGGCTACGGAGTGATTTGAACTTAAGAAAATTGCCGGTATGCTTCAGGTCTGCAGACTTCGCAATTGTGAGGTCTGGCTCGCATATGCGAGCCTCGAATTTGCGAAGATTGTTCGCATTTGCGAAGCAGGGGAGGAGACTGGGTAGTTCGCATTTGCGAAGAAAAAGGCCGCATTTGCGGAAGTCCTTGTTTGCATTTGCGACTAGGACTTCGCATTTGCGAAGGCAGCAGAAATGTGAGGGGTTCGCATTTGCGATACCTTTCTCGCATTTGCAAGCTTCGCAAATGCGAAGCTCTGGTCGCAAATGCGACATCTGCAGCTGATAAGTTTTGGACTTAGACGGAATTTTTCATTCATTCTCCCATTTTTCAAAACCTAAACTTCAAGAGACGATTTTCCAAGGGCTAGTTCTTCCCCAAATCATAGGTAAATAATTCTTAACTCATTTCTTTCAATCTATTACATCTTTTCACAAAATTTCATCCTAGAATCTAGGGTTTTCGTGGTGGAATTGGGTGTTTTTGGATAGAACTTAGGAATTTTGAAATTTGGGGATTTAGACCTCAAATTAAGGTCGGATTCCAAAACCAATTGTATATCCGGGCTCGGGGGTGAATGGATAATCGGGTTTTGGTCCGAACCTCGAGTTTTGACCAAGCGGGTTCGGTGTCGATTTTTGACTTTTTGGGAAAAATGTTGGGAAACTTGTAATTGTGTATTGGAATTGATTTCTTTAGCAATAATTGATATTATTAAGTTAATTATGACTAGATACGAGTGGATTGGATGTGGAATCTAGAGGAAAAGCGATAATTGAGGCTTGAGTTTAGCCGTGGAATCGAGGTAAGTGTTGTGGCTAACCTTAGCTTAAGGTATTAGGTATTGTTGAGTCTATTTGCTACGTGTTTGATATTGAGTACAACGTATAGGTAAGGTGACGAGCACCTATGCGTTGTTGTCGAGTCATAGCATGCGAGTTGGTCTTATTCTTGTAACTGTTGTACTCTTTGATCATATATTTCATGTTTAGACTTGTTATTCCGTGTGTTGAACAACTCTTATCATGTCTTACGAAGTTTGGTACTGATTGAGTATTAACTCAGAGTTGAGACTGGTATTGTGAAATTAAATGTTGAAGTAAGACCGGTTCTTGATATTTTTATCTCCTTGTTGTTATTGTTCATGTTTTGGTGAGGGAGAGTGTTAAAGCACGAAGGGTGATGCCGTGCAATGCATTATGTGAGTGATAATGCACGAAGGGTGATGCCGTGTCGTATTCTGTGAGTGATAATGCACGAAGGGTGATGTCGTGCCATGTTATGAGAGAGTTGATGCACGAAGGGTGATGCCGTGCCGTTTCTATTGTTTCTTATGGTAAGGACGAGAGTAAAAGCATGAAGGGTGATGTCGTGCACTTGTTTTCTATGTTATTTCTTTCGTTGTTGTAAAGCATGTTATTTACTACGTTTCCTCACCGTACTATTTCAGGATTTGATATTCCCCTCAGCATGTTTCTCCCCATTCCTGTTAATATCTGCTTAAATTCCCATTTGTTGTTATTTTCTTGTATATGATTTAACTGCACAGGTTCATATTATTGTCGTGTCTTAGCCTCGTCACTACTTCGCCGAGGTTAGGCTCGGCACTTACCAGTACATGGGGTCCGTTGTACTGATACTGCACTCTGCACTCTCTGTGCAGATTTCGGTACAGGACCGCGTTGATCAGAGTTGGGTTGCTGCCTTCAGTCCAACAGGAGACCTAAGGTAGATCTGCCGGCGTTCGCAAACCCTGAAGTCCCCTTCCAGTTATCCCAGTTTCCCTATTTTCTTTTATTTTGAGAACAGATGTATTTTCTTTAAACCAGTATTTGTACTGACTCTTAGAAGTTCGTGGATTGTGACACCAGATTTTGGGTAGTCGTGTATTAGTTTTTGGATTATTGTAAATTTCCGCACTTCTTTACTTTGTTTTGGTTTAATTATTGTTATTTACTTTTTTGGATAGCGGTTAGCGTATTAGACCTTTATCTGTTGGCTTGCATAGCATTCCAAAAAGTTAGGCGCCATCACGATCCCGACGGTGGGAAATCCGGGTCGTGACAAGTTGGTATCAGAGCACTAGGTTTCCTAGGTCTCACAATTCATGAAAAAGCTAGGTAGAGTCTGAGGGATCGGTATGGAGACGTCTGTGCTTATCCACTAGAGGCTACAAAGTTTAGGAACAATTTCACTTCTACTCTTCTCTGTCGTGCGATTTGATCTCTCAATGCTAATTGAACTTTCTACTCTTGTTCTTTCGCTGATGGCGAGAACATGTACCGCTTCATCAGCTGATCAACAGCCCGAGCCCCCAGTGGCAGCTCCTACGAGGGGCAGGGGACGAGGCCGTGCCAGAGGCCGAGGCACGGGCATGGCTCAGCGTAGAGCTCGAGCAGCAGCACCAATAGCGGAGCCTCAAATGGAGTTTGATGATGAGGTCCCGACCCAAACTGTTCTGGCAGGGCTAGCTCAGGTTCCCGAGGGGTTCATCGCTACCCCGGTACTTTAAGATGCTTTGGTCTGCCTAGTGGGCCTTATGGAGAGCGTAGCTCAGACTGGCACATTTCCTGTAGCACCAGCCGTCTCTCAAGTTGGGGGAGGAGCCTAGACTCTCGCTACCCACACACCAGAGCAGATGGCTCCTCAGTTTCAGACTCCAGCAGCTCAGCCAGTGGGAGTAGCTCAGCCGGTTATTGCGGCTCAGGCCGCTGGTGGATCAGTTATGTCTTCTGAGGCTCTGTTGAGGTTGGACAAGTTCACCAAGCTTTTCCCGGTTCATTATAGTGGGGCATCTTTTGAGGACCCACGGGATTATCTTGACCGCTTCCATGAGGTGTTGCGAAACATGGGGATAGTGGAGACCAATGGGGTCGACTTTGCTGTATTCTAGATGATAGGGTCCGCCAAGAGATGGTGGAATGATTTTTTGTTGACTAGACCAGCTGGGTCGCCTGCCTTGACTTGGGACCAGTTCTCTCAGCTATTTCTTGAGAAGTTCCTTCCTATCACTCAGAGAGAGGACTATAGCAAGCGGTTCGAGCATCTTCAGCAGGGTTCTATGACTGTCACTCAGTACGAGACTAGGTTTGTTGATTTGGCCCGTCATGCTCTTCTTATACTTCTTACCGAGAGAGAGAGAGAGTGGGGAGGTTTGTTGAGGGACTCGCTCAGCCTATCAGATTGCAGATGGCTAAGGAGGCAGGGAGCGAGATTTCTTTTCAGGATGCGGCCAATGTGGCCAGGCGAGTTGAGATGGTTTTAGCTCAGTGGAGTGGTCAGGGGCCTGAGAAGAGGCCTCATCATTCTGGTAGGTTTAGTGGTGCCACATCTAGAGGCAGGGATTCTTTTAGTAGAGGCCATCCTCCCAGGCCGTTTCATGCATCACTTCAGGCTTCTCACGGTGCTTCAGGTGGCCGTGGCTCTCAAATGCAGTATTCCGATCAGCTAGCCTACAATGCACCACCAGCTCTTATCAGTGCATCTCCGCTCCAGAGTTTCAGGATGGTTACCCAGTCCGTCAGGGTTAGTTTCAGGGTCAGCAGTCTCAGCAGCCGAGGTCTTGTTATACTTGTGTCCATCTGAGGCACATTGCTAGATTTTGCCCTCGAGCATCGAGCAGTTCTCAACATCAGGGTTCTCGTGCCATGGTTCCGGCACCGGGTGTTCCACCGCCCGCTCAGCCAGCTAGGGTTAGGGGTCAGACAACTAGAGGTGGAGGTCGAGGTATTAGAGGTAGAGGTCAGGCCGCTAGAGATGGAGGTCAGCCAGCAGGAGGCCGTCCCAGGGATGTAGTTCAGAGTGGTGGGGCCCAAACCCGATGTTATGCTTTCCCAGCCAGGCCTGAGGCTGAGTCATCCGATATTGTTATCACAGGTACTGTTTTAGTTTGCAGTAGAGATGCTTCAGTCCTATTTGATCCAGGGTCTACATACTCCTATGTGTCATCTTATTTTGCTATATATTTGGTTGTGCCTCGTGATTCTTTGAGTGCTCCTGTATATGTGTCCACACTGGTGAGTGATTCTATTGTTGTAGATTGTGTCTATTGCTCGTGTGTGGTTATTATTGAGGGTCTTGAGACTAGTATAGATCTCCTACTTCTCGATATGGTTGATTTTGATGTCATTTTGGGGATGGATTAGCTGTCACATTATCATGCTATATTGGATTGTCACGCCAAGACCGTGACCTTAGCCTTGCCGGGGTTGCCTCGATTGGAGTGGAGAGGGACTCATGGTCATTCTACCAGCAGGGTTATTTCTTATATGAAGGCTCGGCGTATGGTCGAGAAACGGTGTTTGGCTTATTTGGCTTATGTTCGTGATTCCAGTACGGAGGTTCCTTCCATGGATTTCGTACCTGTTGTCATGAGTTTCCAGAGGTATTTCCTACAGACCTTCCGGGGATGCCACTCGACAAGGATATTGACTTTTGCATTGATTTGGCTCCGGGCACTCAGCCCATTTCTATTCCGCCGTACCGCATGGCCCAGCCAGAGTTGAAAGAATTGAAGGAGCAGTTGCAAGATAGTGATATCATAGTCCTTTAGCAGCTCTAACCACCTCCTCGGCGCAAATTAAGGTCCTTCTACTTGAACATATGCTGCAAACTCCGGTGATCAGTATAGATCTCACAAGGAACACCGTACAAATAATGACGCCAGATCTTCAAGGTGTGTACAATATCAGCTGACTCGAGATCATGGACAGGGTAATTCTTCTCATGCACCTTCAGCTGTCTGGACGTATAGGCAATCACCCTACTGTCCTGCATCAATACCGCTCCAAGGCCAACCCTCGAGGCATCACAATAGACAGTATAAGACCCTGAAACTGTAGGCAATATCAAGATTGGGGCTGTAGTCAAAGCTATCTTGAACTTCTAAAAGCTCTCCTCACACACCTGCGCCCACCAGAACGGAGCACCATTCTGGGTCAACCTAGTCATAGGTGCTGCAATTGACCAAAATCCCTCAACGAACTGACGGTAATAATCCGCCAAGCCAAGAAAATTACGGATCTCTGTAGCTGATGATGGTGTGGGTCAACTCTGCACTGCTTCCACTTTCTTCGGATCTACCTTGATCCCCTCACTCGATACAACGTGACCCATGAATTCCACGAAATCCAACCAGAACTCACATTTCGAGAACTTCGCATATAACTTCTTTTCCCTCAAAGTCTGAAGCACTGTCCTCAGGTGTTGCTCATGATCTTCCCGACTCCTGGAGTATACCAAAATGTCATCAATAAAGACAATGACGAACGAGTCAAGATATGGCCGGAATACACTGTGCATCAAATGCATGAATGCTGCTGGGGCATTGGTCAGCCCAAATGACATAACAAGGAACTCGTAATGACCATACCGAGTCCTGAA
>NW_017670716.1:94740-195795 GCF_001879085.1 Nicotiana attenuata | reverse complement strand
TGGATCGAATAGAACCGTGCATCTTCTATGACAGGACCGGAACCAATACCTATGATGACAGATTCGGAGGCAACAACCTCAGTAACGGGCGAGCAAGGCGCATAGTATCTGGCCTGGTCCTACCATGCCCTTAGGGCAACCTCACCTCCCCGACCCTCCACCTCTATCTGGCTTGGCCAGGTGGGTAGCAACTGGTGCTGTAATCATACCTGGGAACTCTGCGGAGCACGTTGTGGCTAAGAAGTCTGCGAGGTGCACCCCTTTAAGTCCTGGGGCAATTCCCTCACCATATGGCATGTGTTCGCCGACACTTAAAACAAGCCTGTGAGGAGGACGTGGCGGCTGTGATTGAGCTCGGGCCAAGAGGTCGGTGCAGGACGACAGCACATAAAAAACCCTTGCAGAGAGGCGTACCTAGAAATCTGGAGCGTACAGTAATACGGCTCCTAAGGTCTAGAAGGAGCTGGAATAACCATTGGTGCTGAAAGAGTGAATGAACGGGCGTGGAACTCATATAACCCCTACCATGACGAAACTGGAAGCTGGGCATGGGCAACCCAGAATAATGGCCCGACTCTCGAGACCTTCTTGGCCTCTCTCTCCATCTCTATCCCGAGCATGCATTGCCCTCTACTCTACTTAGCAATTGCTCCAACCACCAACTGATAAGAAATATCTATCTCCAACTCCCGGGCCATGCTAAGATTTGATGCTGGGGATAAGTCCCCTCAATAAACTGCGAACTCTACTCACGAACAGTAGAAACCAAAGGCTGGTGCATGCCTAGCCAAGATCACTATGAAACGAACAGCATGACTCACGAAAGTCATAGAACCTGGCGCAAATGCTCAACACTCCGCGCGCCATAGCGTCCCTCAGTCTACTGAAGGACATAATCTCTCAAGAGTTATTTTGAAAACTGAGTCCATGTAAGTGAAGCTGCCTCGCAGGACTGTCAAAACTCAAAAGTACTGCCACCGCGATAGGCTCTCCTCGAAGCTGGAAAGGCTGTGAAAGAAACCCTACTCGATCCTAGATATACCCATTAGTGCGGAAGGCATGCGGTGACACTCCTCTAGAAATTCTCAGAGCCATCCTCCGATTCTAGACCACTAAGTGTAGTAGGCTGGTACTTCTTGAACCCTCTCAAGCCTCCTCTGCTCCTCCTTGAATAGCTAGTGGCCTATCCCTCGGCTGAACTGGGGCTACAGGCGTGCACCGGTATAATCCTCTAGGACTGATCGGCCTGCACTCGCTGTTCAGGAGTACGGGCGGTCGGGAGAGTCTGTGCTCCTGCCCCCGGCCTGAGATTGGCATGCAGCAAGTGGGAAGCAACCCTGCCTGAGCTAGAGTGGTGTACAATGCTGATGAACTGTGCAAAGGGTCTCCTAGAGAGCTGGAGAGTAGTATAGCAGTAGCGCGTATCAAGGCGCCTGGCTCCGACTGGAGCTGCTGTGGCTCCGACTGATGCTGCTGTGTGGCTCCTCTGAGCAACCCTCAGCGCGGGTGCTCTGGCCTGCACGCACGTGGCGTCCTCGGCTCTGCCCCGGACTACTCCGATCTCTGACGGCTCTAGCAAGGGGCGCGGTGTCTATCATCTCCGATAGCACGTGTCGCTCACCATCTGTGAAGAGGAATAGAAGACAGAGGTTTAGGAATTTTGATATCAAAAATCACGAGCATGACAGAGGAAATAAATGAAGTGGATTTTCCTAACAATTACATAGCCTCTCGAAGATAACTACAGACGTCTCCGTACCGACAGCGAGACTCTAATAAACCGACTTGTGATACATGGCTCCTTATGAATCTAGAGCTTTGATACCAACTTGTCATGACCCAAGTTCTCCATTCGTGAATTGTCGTGAACGACACCTAGTCTCTACGACTAGGTAAAGCCTAACAAATTGCGGAAAAAAAGGAAAATTAAAAGATACAAAACCATAGCATTTTACGGGTAACAAAATAAGGAAGTTAAAAATGCGCCCGGCATAGTGCAATAGTCACTCTCTCAAACTGAACAAAACACTCCCAAAGACCCGGAATCTCTGAATCACAAGCTAAAGAAAAATACATAAGTGTTTCTAACTCCAGATGTCTAGCACAAAAGAAATAGCTCAGTACAGGGGGATCTCCCGGGATATCGTCTCCGTTAGTCCCAAACGTCATAATGTGCAGAGGATCTCTCGCGGCGATACCGTCCCGTAGTCCAAAAGTAAATAGCCAGTACAGGGGGATCTCCCGGGATACCGTCCCATAGTCCCAAATATAAATGTGCAGGGGGGATCCTCCCGGTAATACCGATCCCGTAGTCCCAAAGTAAACATGCAGGGGGATCTTTCGGGATTACCGTCCCGTAGTCCCAAAGTAAACATGCAACAGTCTTCAAGAAAGGAAATCTACAGTTCTATCCAAGTTTGTATTAGGAAAACGGGAAATTCTACTCTAGACATGCTATCACCAGATCCAAGTAAGCAGTTAAAGCAAGAAAAGACACAGTTAAGTCACAATAAGCATGTTTGTCTAAAGCCTACAGGAAACTTCAAATACAGTATTGCTCAATTGAAAGAAAACATGATATTTACTTAATGAAAATGGTGGTTTTTCTACATATTAGCACGCTGTACGCACCTCAACGTACACGAACATTCATAAATAAAACAGTACCAAGTCCTAAAGGGGAGTTTCCCCCACACAAGGTTAGACAAGCCACTTACCTCGAAACCAAGCTCATCAATCACGAAATTACGCTCTTGCCACGAGTATCTAACTCCGAGTGCCGCCAAATCTAATCAAATCAATTTTCATAATGTAAATTAATAACTACAAACAATGAGTTTAGCTAAAGGAATCGAAGCTAAGGCAAGAAAAAGAAAAAACGCCAAAATCACTCCTCGGGTCCCACGTCTCGGAATTAGGTAAAAATTACGGATTATGAACAAACCCATTCACTCACGAGTTCACATCGCTACGAAAATCATCCTAATCCGAACGTAAATTCTCACAAAAACTTACGATTTTCCCATTGGGGGACTTTTCCCCCATTTCCAAAACTTTTACCTAAATTCCTTATTAGATGATTAAAACTAACAATTAGATTAATGTATTAGAATCCATTTAGAGTATAGAATTCATTTACCCCAATAGTTTCTCCTTCAAAATCTCTCAAATAAATCGCCTTCCACCGAGCTCAAAAATCGTTTTTAGAAGTTATGAACTCAAACCTCGATTTTTCGATATTCTGCCCAGCGATTTCCGCTTCTGCGAGGAGTCCAGCGCACCTTGGGGTCCCGCTTCTGTGGCTTGGGTTCTGCATCTGCGAAATTCATTAAATCTCCAGCGTCGCACCTGCGCCCTTCATCATCGCAGAAAATGCGGTTCCGCTTTGCGGTCTTCTTGAGCCGCATCTGCGACCATTGGTCTCTGATAAGTAGGATTTTAACGTATTTTATGCCCCTACTTGCCTATGCTTTGAGTATAATTTGATACAAAATAATCCCAAAATGCTCACAGGTTGTGCTTGATTGCAGGTTTGAGCGACAAAGTGACTGAACTGTACAAAGAGTTGGCTACAAAATGGAGTACGAAACCTGCTCAAGCATACGAAAGGCCAAAGAAAAGTGAAGGAAAAGATCCTAGTGCGGACCGCACAAAAGTGCACGCGGCCGCACTAGGAGATTCAGAGAAGTGCTAATTCATGACTCTCACAACGTGGCCGCGGTTGGATTTACGCGGCCCGCGTTCAGCTCACGCGGTCGCGCCACATTTTCACGCAGTCCGCGTGAAGAGATTCAGAGAGATGAAATTTGGGGACCAAAGTAAGCCACGCGACCGCGGTCACATTTACGCGGTCCGCGCCAGATCTCATGCGGCCGCGCTACACTTTTGCGCGGCACGCTATCCTCAACTTCAGAGAGCCAATCCTCAAGATTTCAAGAGCCCACGCGGCCGCGCTACCTTTTTGCGCGGCCCGCGCTGACCCCGCAGGGGCATTTTTGTCCAAGTTTTTCAGCCACTATAAATAGATCCTTTTTCCATTTTTAGGTTAAGTTTAGATACCTATGGCTGCTGAGCTTGTGAGAACATTGGGTTTAGCCAATTTTGGCGTTTTTAACCTCAATTTTTGTATTTCTTCCTCAGTGATCAATTATTATGTTTGCTTCTTCATCTATTTCTATAATTTTTGCNTATAATTTTTTGCATCTAGCATGAGTAGCTAAACTCACTAGCTAGGGTTGTGGCTCAACCCTCGTGTGGGTAATTAATGGGTGTTGCAATCTAAGGCTAGATTGATATTGGGTGTTTGCTATTTGGGTTAATTTTAGGTTTTCATTAAGGATTGGTGGTTGCAAACACTGATTCTAGCTTGGTGGGTTTGACTCTTCTTGAGAAAGAAAGTCTATGACCCCAAAATTGACCCAACAAGAAATTGGGATGGACCCATGAGAAATGGTAGTCCCAATTAACGGGTTAAACCTCGAGAGAGTAATTACCCTACTTGAACCCTAGTTGCTTGATCAAATTGGCCTACCCAATTGGTCTCGAGAGAGTCAATTGGGCAAAATCACTCTCTCTACCGAGAGGTGTGAGAGTGGGTACAATTGAGCAACGGTTACAGCATAAGCCCCAAATAAGTCAATTTATCCTTAGTAGCATCTACCCGTTAATTAGCCACCTAGGTAATGCCACGACCCTAGTGCCTTTCTCTATATTAATTACAACTTAGCAATATCTCCATAGCATAATTTAGCTTCAAATATTAGTCTTAAAGTAGAAGATATAAAAATCTAAACCGAAAATGTTAGAAGTGATATTAGAAGCACAACTACAATTCTAAACTAAGCAGATAATACAACTCCCTCTCTAGCTCCCTGTGGAAAATCGATCCCGATCCACTATCGGGTAAAAGCTGTTGCGACCCGCTCTTCCTACCTTAGTGTAGTGTTGAGTCGGCAGCGATCAGTCTCCAAGCCTCAAACCACTTCTGTGGTTACCAATCCGCTTCTGCGACACCGCACCTGCGGTCCAAACTCCGCAGGTGCGAAACCAATAGGTTCAGCAAGTTCAGCAATTGCCTAAGTCCAATACAACTTTCGTTAAGCATCCGAAACTCACCCGAGGCCCCCGGGACCTCAACCAAACATGCCAACCAATCCGAAAACATCATACGAACTTAGTCCAACCCTCAAATCACATCAATCAACGCTAAAACTACGAATCACCCTCCAATCCAAGCCTAATGAACTTGAAATCTCAAGAATTCTACAACCGATGCCGAAACAAACCAAACCATGTCCGATTGACCCCAAATTTTGCACACAAATCACATCCAACACTAGAGAACTATTCCAACTTTCGAAATCGGATTCCGACCCCGATATCAAAATTTCACTATCGATCTGGAAACTTCAAAAATTCAACTTTCATCATTTCAAGCCTAAATAAGCTACGGATCTCCAAAACACAATCCGAACACGTCCCTAAGCCCGAAATAACCCAACGGAGCTAACAGAATCGACGAATTCCATTTCGAGGTCGTCTTCACACTGTTCCGACTGTAGACATGTAATTTTTGACCTGCACAACTTTTAAAAGTAGTAGTTTAAGTACTTACTTATTTTCACTTTTATTGAATTTCAGTCAAATTTTAATTTTAATTTTAGAATATAACTTTGAAAACACAAAAAAATAGTTTCATCTTTTGTTTTCTTTATTTGTTTCTGTTTGGTTTAGGTTACTAGTATTTTTATAGTTATATTATGATTTTTAACCTTCTTTCTTTACCTTTTATTATAACCTTTGAAAAATACGAAAAAATAGTTTTAGCCTATAGGATTGATTTTGCATTTTTAGATAAATTTTAGAGGGAAGTACGTAATATTTTTCATATAATACATTCAGATTTATTGAGTCTTGTTTTGAAATGATTTCAAAGAAATTTAGCCTATTTGATTAGCCCATTTTCGGATGTTCTTAGGCCCAAATTTGGCAGCCCACCCCTCACCCTTCATTAACCCTAAAAGACCCCCATCAGCTTCTTCTTCTTCACCATTAAGACACCCTAAAAACCCTACAGCCATCAGCAACCCTAATCCCCCTACACAAAACAGCCGCCAACCTCCCTTCACCTCACCAGTCCGTCGTCGGCGACCCCTTCAACACCAACCAGCCAACACCAGCGGCCCTACCCCATCTCGCCTAAAGCCGCCTCCCACGAATGCTCGCTCTCTCTCGTTTTCCTATCGCCGGCGAAGTCAGCCACCCACAAGCCACCTCTGACGTCTCCCCAACTGAACCAAACTCGCCGGACTTGGCAGATTTTGTCGTGGATCGGAATGAAACTCGCATTTTTGTGCAAATTTTTCTGCTTTGTGTGATGATTTCCAACCAAAAATTCCTGAAGAGAAAGAAATACAAAAAAAAGAAAAAAGAAATAGAGAGAACATTTCAATTTCCTTGTTCTGTTTTTGCTTCAAACAACGGAGTCCGTTTGGATTTGACATCTATTTCGGGTTGACTCGGAGTGCCGTTGGAGGTCGAGTTCATCAATTCAAAGTTAGGCCCGCGGTTTGGTAAAAAATTTCAACGGAGTTCACAATTGCATTGACATTTGGGATGTATTATTTGCTATAAATTTGCTGGAGGTCTCATTAATATTGAACAAATTGCGAAGGTCCATCTCTTTCCTTAAATCTACTTTTTCTACAATGCTTTATATTGTGATTTAGTTAATGTTGTTTTCCTAATTGCTCTACTATTTTGTTTGGATACTTTGTTTGGTATTATTTCACTTGAGATTATGAATCTGTCATGCCTAATTTTCTCACAAAGGTGTGACTTAAAAGTGGTATATGCTTCAGTAGATGAAGTTTGAGATATTGAGTAAAGATAAACTGGTTGATTTGAGTGTTAATATACATGGCCGTGAGATTTCGGGATGACCAACCCATTAGATGATTAAGTTTCTTATTTGTTTTGGGAATGGGGATTGTCAGATACATGAAATGAATAATTACTTTAGTTCTATTTTTATTTTCTTTATTGATTCGTTAGGAACATGTTTAGACCGACCACACTCGGGTAGGCAAACCTCATGTTTTATTTTATTTTATTCGAGGTGAGAGTCGTTCCCTTAGTTTATATTCAGGGGAATGCCCCATAGATTTTGTATATATTTTTGTCCGGGGCATGCCCTGTAATGGATGTAATGGAGTCCATGGCGGACATTGTGGAGTAAACATAGTATAGACTCTTAGCATTTTTCTCTTACTTTATTTTCTAGCTTAGGTGGGGACGACCTCGAACCTTTTTGATGTTTATTTTTCTTTTGTGTGTTTTTACCTCAATTCGAACATTCTTTAAAACCAACTAGATCATGTATGCAACCGTGGCCTTCGCGGGACTCGGGGAATACCTAACACCTTCTCCCCGAGTCAAATGAACCCCCTTCCCCGATTCTCTGGTGCAGACTTAGTTTTGGTGTCCAAAGTGTTATTAAAAAGGAAAAATCATTTTCAAGAACGGTGACCTAGCACACCGAAATCCAATGCTAGGTGACGACTCTGGAAAAATTCTTTTTAACACAAATTTTTGTCACTTTCTAATTATAGATCCTTTTGAGCTTCACAAATCACTTTTAACTATTTTAAGAGGGTTAGTGAAGTGAAAAAGGGGTGTGACAGCTCTGGCGACTCTGCTGGGGAGTTGCAGGTTCGAGCTGGTACTTGATCTTGTTGGCTTTTAGGATATTTGGTTGAGGTTTTTGTTTTTTATTTGCTTTGTTTATTTGGTTTGTTTGTCTTATTTCCTGTTTTGTTGGTTATTTGTTTATCGCTTTTCCTTATGTGGTTTGCGCTTTATAACTGCCACCATTTGCATAACCATGGGTCTTCTTTCTGCAATAAGTCTTCCGGAGTACGTTTGAGCGTACACGGCCCTTTTGTGAGTCACCCGTGTCTGTAGGGGGTAGCGTGGGAGCGTGGAGTGGGCGGACAGCTAGAGCAGCTGCCATCGACCACGTGCCGCCCCGAATTGCCTTGTCTAGTGAACCACAAACGTAGGTCAGCCTTGAGGTCATGTTTATTTGCATCATATCATTTAAACCTAGCAGGGCTCGGTCCCAGGCACCGTGTTCCGTTGTAGAAGGCCTATCCAAATTATGTCAAAAGAGGATCATGGCCCAAAGAGATATTTAATCATCCCTATGTGCTACATGCTGCTTTTTTTAAGGGTAAAGGGGTCATTTGGCGGACCAATGATGGTTGAGGGTATAAAGATGAAGCAAGTAGGGCCCAGTTATATTTTTCTTTCACAACTTTTTCAAGAAAAGCCAAAAAAAATGAAAAAAAATCCAAAAAGATTTTGCACTTTCCCATCATTTTCCAAAAATATCAATCAAAATAAAAAAGAGAAAAAGAAAATCCAAAAAAGATTTTACATATTTCATTATTTTTCAAAAAAGACAAAATATGTTTTCTCCAAATCAGTTTTTTTTCTCCCGTATCCAATCTTCCCGAACTACGCATACTTGATTCTCGTCTTTCGGGGCGGAATACGTAGGCAGCCCACATAGGGTCCAGTCTTCCTAGTGAGTCTTAGGTTCTTGGCTTCGGGGGTCGTAGCCAAATCTTGAATGTTTAGCACATTTGGCCACATCAGCCGTTTTTGCAAAATAAGGTTATTTTCTCAAAGTATTTTGTTATCCCATGTCTTAGAGCCTTGAGTCTAAAACAAGGTGTCCTCTCAGTTCTAAGGTCCATTCCTGTTGAATTTGCATGTCTAACCACTTTTGACCACATCGGTCATTCTTGCAAAATGGGGTCATTTTCGCAAAAGTGGTTCAATGACCCATGTCTTAGGATCTTGAGTCCACAATTAGGTGTCATATTACTTTAAAGTCCATACTTTTTGAGTTTGCATCTTTAGCCACTTCTGGCCATATCGGCCATTTTTCCAAAATGGGTCATTTCTGCAAATTAATTTTGGGCCATGATTATTGGGAGTTTGAATCCATATAAGCCTTAGTGAGGTATTTACATGTCTTTGAGATTGTTGAGTTTGCGCTAATAGGCACTCTTGGCCACGTAGGTTAATTTTCAAAAATAGCCCAATCGTGTCTTGCATGTGTCCAATAGGATGTCGTGGCATCACATAGTGTCTCGAGTCACTAAATCTATTTGGTCTTATCTTCTCATTCAGATATGGATCAATGTACCAAAGCTCGAGCATGTTAGATACCCCAGGACCATCGCATTTGGGAGTTTATTTGAAGAGACTTTATATTTTGAGTCTGTTTTCATGTTTTCTATTACTTTCTTGTCTTGTCTAGTAGTTTTGAGTCTTTTAGGTGGTGTAAGAGTTTGTCGAGTCTTTTGTTATTGTACTTCCCATTTGTATTTGAAAACAAAAAAATAGTTATAAATGAAAAATCCAAAAAGATTTTTGTTTTTATTTTAATTCATTTTGTCAATTACTCTTCCAGAACTACGCTTAATTTGGTATATGAGGGACATGATATGCAGGCAACCTGCATAGGGTTCGATCGAATCATTTTCTTAAAAAAATAAATAAAAAAAGAGAGGATGAAATTTTGGGATGTAAGAAACAAGAGGAAAGAAAAGAGTGATACTTAGAAAGAAAACGAGAGGAAAGAAAATGAAAAACCAAGGGGTGCTAGGAAGGAAAATGAAGAAGGAAACGGGGCAAGAAGAGTGAAATTGGGATGATGCCATATGACCTTCGTATCCTCGAAGTCATTTTAGAACCGGTAATTGTGACTAGGTGTATTGCATATAATATGATACTATTTTTGGTTAAATGCCCTAGCGCTAGCATGATGACTTCATTTTGTTCCTCTTTGTTATCTTCATTTATAGCAGAAGGGTGGTTGGTTTGTGGTTCTTAAACTAGTAACTCTTTCCTACAATATAAAGTCAAAAGGCATGGTAGATGACAACAGAATTGAGTTGGTTGATACTGGTACCCGAAAGCAATTGGTTGAATAGGACATTGGGTTGGTTGAAGATTTAAGGATGTTAAGACAATACATGGCGGACATGTATCAGGCTTAGATGACCGGGAAGGCACCACCCACGCCACCACCTAGCTTCCTAGATTCTAGCCTTACCCAAACTCCGGTCATAGTGCCAGATGATCCACCATACTCTCCAGATTTTCCCGCTTATCACAGCTTTCCCAACCTCCCTAGTAGCTCCATCACTCGTCCTCCAACTACCTTTCCCAAAAGTTGCCCTCCTGTCATATCCACTATCCCTACAATCATAACTTCTCAACAATCTTTCCTCCATAGATCCAACAATGAACACCCACTCAAAACTCATGATGCCCAATACTACCCCTCAGAGGTTGCCCACAAGGTCCCTGACTCATACAATCATAGTTTCGGAATGAGCCTCATGTTGAAAATGAAAAGTTCACAGGAAAAGAAGGGCGAGATGAGATATCCAGGAAGCTGAAAGGTATAGAACATTCCTTAAAGAGCTTTCAAGGGATGGGAAATCAGATTTACATGTCTTACAATGACTTGTGTATGTTCCCTGATGTTCATCTACCCGCGGGGTTTAAAATGCCAAAGTTTAGCTTGTATGAAGGGTGTGGAGATCCACTAGCCCATCTGAGGGGTTATTATAGTGAAATGAGAAATGTTGGAGGGAAAGATGAATTATTGATGGCATATTTCAGTGAGAGTTTGAGTGAGGTAGCCTTGGAGTGGTATACTCGTCAAGATGTAGTAAGTGGCATGCATGGGATGACATGGCTCAAGATTTTGTTCGACACTTTCAGTACAATCTAGACATTATCCCAGACCGCTCCTCCCTATCTAAGATGGAAAAGAAACCCCAGGAAAGTTTAGGGAGTTTGGACTCAGATGGAGGGTACAAGCTGCTCGGGTCAGTCCCCTGATTGGTGAAGAAGAAATGGTTGAGCTTTTCCTACAAGCCTAGGGGCCCACCTACTTCAGTCATTTGATCCCGGCCTTGGGTAAACCTTTTAATGATGTGTTAAAAATGGGCGAGATGGTAGAAGACGGAATCAAGTCAAGCAAAATCATGAGTTATTATACATTGGAAGATACTATAGAAGACATTCAGAATATCTGAGTAAATTTGGGGGGAAGAAAGAGAAATAGAAAAGATGTTGTTGAGCCCCGCCAATGACAAGATCCAGTGGGCGTTCCTGCTCAACGCTTTCACCTCGACATCGACCCCATGAATATCCTCGTACTCCAGATAATCCTCCCCAATTCTACTTCTCTCCACAAAATCCCCAAAGCCATACCTCACCTTCCCAGTACTCTATCCACAATGCACCCCCATATGCTTCACATCCAGAAGACCCCCAATGGCCTGCACTGCCTCCACAAGTGTCTTACCCACCTCCACAAGCGTATCAACCACCTACCCGCAAGAGGTTCCAACCAAGGTCAGAGTATAAAATGAAAAGGCAACTACAAAAGGAAAAGTCTTTCACTCCTATTGGAGAATCATATGCCAGTTTATTCCAAAGATTGAGGCAATTGGACATGTTGAAGCCGATTCAGAAAAAAATGTCGAACCCCCTTCCAAAGAATTTTGATTATTCTCAAAGGTGTGCATATTGCGCTAATGCCCTGGGGCACAACATAGAAAAGCGTTGGAATCTGAAAAGAGCAGTCCAGAAGCTCGTTGATGCATGTGACATTATCGTGCAAAATCCAGATGCAATAGACACTAGCCAAAGTCCATTGCCTGTTCATAATGAGACGCATATGGTGGGTATGATTTGTGTTGAAAGGAATATGAGAACTCTTCTGAGATCCTCGGAGGGCCACTTGCCGCAAAGCTTTCAGCGCTATCAGTCTCGGTTCCGGAAGTTGATCTTAAGAATGAGTTGGCAAAAGGGACACAAAAGCAATTTGCTAATGTCAATGTGATGGAGAATTGTGAAGGTTCTAGTGATGTTGATACAAAACCCAGTGGCTAAGATGTTGAGCTTGGTGATTGGAAAGATGCTCCTTTCTTGGCTAGCCGGGGAGGAGTCTTGGTGGTTTATTTTATTGTCATTTCTGTTGTCCGAGTTATTTCAGGGCTGTAATCCAGATATTGTCTTGTGACTCAAACCCTTCTATCCTTTTATTTTGCCTATTTCGTTTAGTCGCAGTAACTCGTTTAGTGTTATCTAGGTTTGTTCCAGGGTTGTAACCCAAGTTTTGTTTTGTTTGTTTCACTGTTCAAACCCTTTTACCTTATGTCTAATGCAATTTCTTGTTTTCTGTTATTTCTAGTCCGTATTTGTTTAGTTCTCTTTTTCTTTTATAGTTCTTTCTATGCTGACTCTAGTGACATGACTTGCACGTGGAACTCTCAGCCTGGTCTTGAAAGTTAGTCTAATCATGAAACAATGAAACAAGTTTTGAAGATGACAGAGACATTTAAGGGAAATAAGTAAAGATCTGGACATTTTGAGGTCATTTAAAGCCCGAATTGTGTGAAACTGGGGCAGATAGTTTGGGAAGTTTATAGGACGACAAGAATTTGTTACAAGAGAGTGCGTCCCAGACAATTTGAAGCAAGCAACTGTGGGTCATCACTCGTTTTGAAAGTAATTTCTGTATTCCGAGGCCTTAAAAACCTCCTTTTGTCTCACCTCGATTTGCGCGCGCAGTCCGGGTGTGTATCCGGAAAGCCATTATGTGAAAATCTGGGGAAAATGATAATTTTGCTTTAAAATTGAATTTAAGTTGACTTCGGTCAACATTTTAGATAAACGGACCCGGACCCGTGATTTGACGGTCCCAGAGGATCCGTAGGAAAATATGGGACTTGGGCGTTTGCCCGGAATTGAATTCTGAGGCCCCAAGCTCGAGAAATGAATTTTTGAAAGAAATTGTTTGACTGAAATTATAAGAGTTTTTAGAAATTTGAATGTGTTGATAATTGAGTTATGATGTTCTTTACGTTTATTTATTAGTTTTCTGTAGTTACTTGATTTTATTGTGATTTTATTAATTCCCTTGCCCAAATTGCTTTGTGATTGTTTCTTGGGTGAGGAAGAGTGTAAAGCACGAAGGGTGATGCCGTGCATGATATTTGTGAGAGAGTGTAAAGCACGAAGGGTGATGCCGTGCACTTGTCTTTGATTTCCTGATTCTTGGTGATAATTTAGTTCTAGTGTTCTTTACATTTATCTATTAGATTTCTGTTGTTGCTTGATATTTTCCCGCAGCATGTTTCCCCTTTCCATCTTTAACTACTAGTTTCTATCAATATTACTTGTTGTATGTGATATAACTGCACAAGTTTAATTGGTAGTCTTGTCCTAGCATCGTCACTACTTCGCCGATGTTAGGCTAGACAATTACCCGCACATGGGGTCGGTTGTGCTGGTACTACACTCTGTACTGTGCGCAGATCCCGGTGCTGTAGCTTTTGGACCACAGTAAGGTTGCTGCCTTCAGTCTAGTGGCGGAGACCCGAGGTAGTCCTGCAGGCGTTTGCAAATAGCGTATTTATTTTTCGGACCCCTATTTGTAGTACTCTCAGACAGTCTGTGAGATTGTGACACCAATTCTTGGTAGCTTATGTTTATGGATTAGTATCGGTATTATTATTAAATTGTTACATTTCATTCTCCCGCTTTATTATTTCCGCTATTTATATAATGTTTATTCACAATTATTAAGGGATTAAAAATGAAAAGGGTTCAATAACTGGAATAATTGGCTTGCCTAGCTTTCACTAGTAGGCGCCATCACGACTCCCGAGGGTGAAAAATTCGGGTCGTGACAGCAACTTTGAGTTCAAGTGCATCTCAAGTTACAAGGCAAAGCCAAGAGAGTTTGTCCCAAACTGACGGAGGGCATCCATTGCGAAAAAGAAATTACCCAACAAGAGCTCTGTACTTGACAAGGCACTAAAGAAAGGTGGAAGGCATATCTGTGTCATCACTGCCGATGCTGCAAAAGAAATGTTATGCATGATCTTCATTTTTCATCCTCCCGTTCCATGTGTTGTACTTGGCATTATCAGAGATTGGGAGGCCCTCTTTCACCTACCCAAACACTTTATACCCTTCAGTATCTTTTGAGCCTGTGCTGATTTCTTTGACCTCCCCTCTTTTGGAACCAAGTTAGAGTCACTAAAAAAAGGAAAAAAAATTCATGGCCCCATAAGGTTTGTTTTAGAAAGTTCATTCCAGAAGAAAAATTCAAAGAGAAAAAAAAAATAAAAGAGAAAAATAGAAAAAGAAGAAAAAGAAAAAAAAGAAAAAAAAGGAAAAATAGTAACAAAAAGTATCTCTTTGAACTACGTTCGACCTGTTCTTGTCACCATAAGATACGTAGGTAGCCTTACGGTTCGGTCACACCAAATAAAATATTTCATAATCCCACGAAGTCAGGATGGGGCAGTTTTTCTTAGAATTTCCATCTAAAAAAAGAGAGAGAGAAGAGAGAATCAAATTCTCTTGTTTTAGAAATTGAGGCAATGTTTTAAAATGGATTCCAAAAGTTGTAAATAAGTTAATTCTGTTATCTTAGTTATTTTGAACCTTTATAATATCCTTTCTTTCTAACCCTGTCCAAAAGCCACATTACAGTCCAAGAAAGACCTCCCAGATAATCTTTGAGAGTGCTGAGTTAGCCATGCCAAGAGAATATGATATTATTACCATGGTTAATTCCTTGTCATTTGTAGAATCAAAGGAAATAAGAAGAAAAGAACAAAATGAGAGAGTCTTATTGGTGAAAACCTTCACAGGCACCATAAGGCGATGGTGAGTTGAGAGAAAGAACAAAATGAGAGAGTCTTGATGGTGAAAACCCTTCGGGCACTACAAGTCGAATAAGGACCGTGATTCATATAGGATAATCGGAGCATTGAAGCCCAATTTCACGGCTTAGAGATACAACGAGAGTTGAACATTAGACTTGCTTGACAGATTAGGCCACTTAATCCAAAATCCATGTCACAGTCATTAGAGTTGGTATCCACATTTGATAAGTTTCTACTTGGTGATTTTCTTGTTAGATGTCATCTCTTTCCGTTGTCCCTTTAACTCTGGTTTTCTTACGTTGTTTAAGTCCTCTTGAGTCTGTTTTGTCAGAACAAGTAAGAAATGACTTCAAAATCTGCTACCAGCTTTCCAATTGCACAAAGCGGAGTCTGGCTAGCACGTCAAAGTGGCATAAGTCAGGAAAGAGTAGTATGCGCATTGAGTGGGTGGCAATTTACGTGCTTTGGGATTCATGTGAAATACAAAGGTTTGGTATATGTCAATTCATGAGCACAATGCAACAGATAGAGGGTATTGGTTTTGAATGGATCGGAGGTATTTTCTATGATAAGGGTGACACAGAAAGTGGTTAGTCAATAAACAAGTAAGGTCTTTCAAGTTGAAATCAAAGTTATCATGGCAAGTGAAGGAGCAATCGCCCTCAAAGTCAAGGCCACAAACCAACCACCATGTTTAAATTCACAAGTTTTCTTTATTTGAAATAGGGACGAAGACTAAGTCCAAATCAAAGCTTGGAAGCTTGAATTTTTCAAGTTCCGTGCCCAAGTTTTGTCAGCACAAAGGCTGTTTGAGAAGGTTTTACTTGCTAGGCATTCCCCTAGTTGAGAAGGTTTTAACCTCCTACACATTCCCCTAGTTGAGAAGACCATTACCTCCTAGGCATTTTCCCTAGTTGAGAAGAACCGTACCTCCTAGGTATTCTCCCTAGTCAGAAGAGTTTTTAGCTTTTAAGTTCAGGGGTCCCGCCTGCAGAATATGATTAGTTTTAGTTTCCTTAAATTATTAATCTTTAGCATTCCTTAAGTTCAGGGGTCCCGCATGGAGAATAGGGTTAGTTTTAGTTTTCTAAGTTGTTAATCTCAAAGTTCAAGGGTCCCGTCATTTTTTAGTTCCTTTAAGTTGTTAATCTTAGTTTTTCTTAAGTTCAGGGGTCCCGCCTATAGAATAGGGTCAGTTTTAGGTTTTTTATGTTGTTAATCTTTAGTTTTCCTTTAGTTCAGGGTTCAGCCTGAAGAATAGGGTCAAGTTTTAGTTTAATCAAGCTCAGTTTATATTTTTCCTTAAGCTCAATCTCACTGAGACATCCTAGTCGAGTCGTTAATTTTACTCTCATTATTGCATCTTTCATCAATAGCATAGTTGATTTATAATTTTGCAAACAACTTACAAATCCTCCTAGTGCAAACAGGGGCAGAAAATTTTGTTCGTCTTGTTGTTTTGATTGCAGGCACCCACCTGGATAACAGGGTGAACTTTCAATTTTTAAGCTCAAGTCAAAGAGGCATCAGGAGCCCGCTTGAAGAACGGGGTCAAATTTCAATTTCGTTCAAAATCAAGCAGGAGGATCCCGCCTGAAGAATAGGGTCAACTTTGAGTTTTCAAGTTCAAGTCAGAGGTATCAGGAGCCCGCCTAAAAAACATGGTCAATTCAGTTTTCAGGTTCTAGTCGGAGAGGCATCAGGAGCCCGCCTGAAGAACATGGTCAACATTCAGTTTTCAAGATTCACGTCAAAGACAACAGAATCCCGCCTGGAGAATAGGGGCAATTTTTAGTTCAAATCATGAGTAGCACGAGCCCACCCGAAAGACAAGGTTTGCAAGCTCAAGTCTACTCAAATTTCATGTTTATTTCAAGTCGAAGCAGCAAGAGCCCGCCTGAAGAACATGTCAACTTTCAGTTTTCTTCAAATTCAAGTCAGCAGGATGCCCACCTGAAGAATAGGGTGAATTTTCAGTTTCATGTTGAAGGAGCAAGTGGAGATTCAAGGAAGATTCAAGACAAGAATTAGATAGGATCTTGTATTTTTCTTTTATATTTGCTGTAATTTTTCCTTTTATTTTGATGTAATGGCAGGAACCGCGGATCGGAACCTCGACGACACTTCACACGACTCTCCACCTCGGTATACTCCATTATTATTCCTACTTTTGAACTACACGTGACCTGATTCCCTTAGAACCCAGGATATGTAGGCTGTCCAAAACCAGGGCTCGGTCACATTCTCCTTTCTTTTTGTTTTTGGTCTCTCTAAATAAGGGTCGGGTCAAAAAACCTGTCTCGTCGTTCTTTGTCTCTTCGTGTTTCCGGTCAAAGAGGGGCAGCTGTAGACATGTAATTTTTGACCCGCGCAACTTTTAAAAGTAGAAGTTTAAAATACTTACTTATTTTCATTTTTAAAGGATTTCAGTCAAATTTTAATTTTAATTTTAGAATATAACTTTGAAAATACAAAAAATAGTTTCCTCTTTTGTTTTCTTTATTTATTTCTGTGTGGTTTAGGTTACTAGTATTTTTATAGTTATATTATGATTTTTAACCTTCTTTCCTTACCTTTTATTATAACCTTTGAAAAATACCAAAAAAATAGTTTTAGCCTATAGGGTTGATTTTGCATTTTTATATTAATTATAGAGGGAAGTACCTAATATTTTTCATATAATACATTCAGATTTATTGAGTCTAGTTTTGAATTGATTTCAAAGAAATTTAGCCCGCTTGATTAGCCCATTTTCGGATGTTCTTAGGCACAAATTTGGGCAGCCCACCCCTCACCCTTCATTAACCCTAAGAGACCCCCATCAACTTCTTCTTCTTCACCCTTAAGACACCCTAAAAACCCTAGAGCCATCAGCAACCCTAATCCCCCTACACAAAACAGCTGCCAACCTCCATTCACCTCACCAGTCCGCCGCCGACGACCCCTTTAACACCAATCAGCCAACACCAGCGACCCTACCCCATCTCGCCTAGAGCCGCCTCCCACGAAATCCCCCCCTCTCTCGTTTTCCTGTCGCCGGCGAAGTCAGCCACCCACAAGCCACCTCTGCTGTCTCCCCAACTGAACCATACTCGCCGGACTTGGCAGATTTTGTCGTGGATCGGAATGAAACTCGCCGTTTTAGGTCAAATTTTTCTGCTTTGTGTGATGATTTCCTACTAAAAAATTCCTGAAGAGAAAGAAATACAAAAAAAAAAGAGATAGAACATTTCAATTTCCTCGTTCAGTTTTTGCTTCAAACAACGGAGTCCGTTTGGATCCGACAGCTATTTCGGGTTGACTCGGAGTGTCGTTGAGGTCGAGTTCATCAATTCGAAGTTAGGCCCACGGTTTGGTCGAAAATTTCAACGGAGTTCACAATTGCATTGACATTTGGGATGTATTATTTGCTATAAGTTTGCTGGAGGTCTCATTAATATTGAACAAAAACTGCTTTGCGAATGTCCATCTCTTTCCTTTGATCTACTATTTCTACAATGCTTTATATTGTGATTTAATTAATGTTGTTTTCCTAATTGCTCTACTATTTTGTTTAGATACTTTGTTTGGTATTATTTCACTTGAGATTAGGAATCGTCATGCCTAATTTTCTCACGAAGGTGTGACTTAAAAGTGGTATATGCTTCGGTAGATGAAGTTTGAGATATTGAGTAAAGATAAACTGGTTGATTTGAGTGTTAATATACATGGCCGTGAGACTTGGGGATGACCAACCCATTAGATAATTAAGTTTCTTATTTGTTTTGGGAATGGGGATTGCCAGATACATGAAATGAATATTTTACTTTAGTTCTATTTTTATTTTCTCTATTGATTCGTTAGGAACATGTTTAGGCCGACCACACTCGGGTAGGCAAACCTCAGGTTTTTATTTTATTCGAGGTGAGAGGTCGTTCCCTTTAGTTTATATTCTGGGGAATGCCCCGTAGATTTTGTATATATTTTTATCCGGGGTATGCCCTGAATTGGATGTAAGTGGAGGCCATGGCGGACATTGTGGAGTAAACATAGTATAGACTCTTAGAATTTTTCTCTTACTTTATTTTCTAGCTTAGGTGGAGACGACTTCGAACCTTTTTGATGTTTAGTTTTCTTTTGTGTGTTTTTACCTCAATTCGAACATTCTTTAAAGCCAACTAGATCATGTACGCAACCGTGGCCGTCGCAGGACTCGGGAAATGCCTAACACCTTCTCCCCGAGTCAAATGAACCCCCTTACCCGATTCTCTAGTGCAGACTTAGTTTTGGAGTCCAAAGTATTTTTAAAAAGGAAAAATCATTTGCATGAACGGTGACCTGGCACACCAAAACCCAATGCTAGGTGGCGACTTTGGAAAAATCCTTTTTAACACAAATTTTTGTCACTTTCTAATTTAAAATCCTTTTGAGCTTCACCAATCACTTTTATCTATTTGAAGAGGGTTAGTGAAGTGAAAAAAGGGGTGTGACACTGACTACGGTCCAATTTCTAAAGCTTAAGCTCTCATTTAGGTGTCCTAAAACACTCCGAAACTCAAAACGAATCTTCCCGTCAAACCACAATAGCAGAAATAAACACAGGGAGAGCAGTTAATAGGGATCGGGGCGTTAATTCTCAAAACGATCGGCCAGGTCATTACAATTGATCTCATTGGTATCGGGCTTGTATTTTGGTTTTGGAGCCCGGTACATGTTTAAAACAATATTTAAGTCATGTCTGTGAAATTTGGTGAAAATAGGAGTTGATTTGACGTGATTCGGGCATCCGGTTGAGAAAAGAGGAATTTCATAGCGTTCTTAAGAATTTCATGTGTTTTGGTGTTAAATCCGTAGTTTTAGATGTTATTTTGACGATTTGATCGCACAAGCAAGTCCGTATGATGTTTAAGACTTGTGTGCATGTTTGGTTTGGAGCCCTGAAGGCTCGGGTGAGTTTCGGATAGGCTACGGAGTGATTTGGACTTAAGAAAATTTGTTGGTATGCTTCAGGTCTGCAGACTTCGCAATTGCGAGGTCTGGCTCGCAAATGCGAGCCTTGCATTTGTGAAGAAAGATCGCATTTGCGAGCAGTAGGGCTGGGAAAGGACCTTCGTAATTGCGAAACTTAGGATCACAATTGTGATCCGCTCAGGCCGCATTTGCGAACACCTGTTCGCATTTGAGATGTTAGTAGGCCCAGGTCAGTCTTCGCATTTGTGAAGTAAAGTTCACATTTACGGGGTTCCCTGATCGCAAATACGATACCTGCAACTGGTCAATAACGATTTTGGACGGGATTTTTAATTCATTCTCCATTTCAAAACCTAGAACACAAGAGGCGATTTTCCAAAGACTTTTTCTTCCCCAAATCATAAGCAAGTAATTGTTAACTAGTATCTTTCAATCTTTTTCCTCTTTTTCCAAGATTTTATCCTAGAATCTAGGATTTTTCATGGTGGAATTGGGAATTTTTGGGTAGAAATTAGGAATTTCAAAATTTAGGGATTTAAACCTCAAATTGAGATCGGATTCCAAAACCAATTGTATATCCGGGCTCGGAGTGAATGGGTAATCGGGTTTTGGTCCAAATTTCGGGTTTTGACCAAGCGAGCCCGGGGTCGATTTTTGACTTTTTGGGGAAAATGTTGGGAAACTTATAATTATGTATTGGAATTGATTTCTTTAGCGATAATTGATGTTGTTAAGTCAATTATGACTAGATACGAGTGGTTCGAAGGTGGAAACTAGAGAAAAAAGGTATTTGAGCGTTGAGTTGGCCGTGGACTGAGATAAGTGTTGTGTCTAACTTTGACTTGAGGGATATGTGAAAATCCATATGTGTAGTGTATAGGTGACGTGACGAGTACCTATGCGCCGCCAAATTATCTGTTTTGCCTGTTCTTTCCCCGTTCTTAATATATTGTCTTCCAGTCTTAACTGCTACATGCTTATTGGTATTTCCATGTTTAATTGCTACTTGTTAGACACTGTTTTTCTTTATGGGGGGTATTAGCTGTCCCGTAGTTTCATTGTATCACCTTATTGGTTTAAGTTGGTTTATCGGTGTTTTATGGTACATTTTGGGTTGGTCTCGCTGTGAAGTATTAATTGAGTGAAGTTCCATAATTGTGTAGCTTTCTGTTTGCTTTGGTTTGAGGCTTAAATATTGTGGAGATTTTTGCATTAAATTGTGAAGTTTCTGCTCTTATTGTGTGATTGGTACTAATATGGTGGGATCGGGTTGTGCGCCGCAACAAGAGGAATAAGAATGATATATATTGAGAAGGAATAAGGATGAAATGCTATTATGTGGTGGGATCGGGTTGCACGCCACAACAGGAGTAATAAGGGTGGTATGTTGAGGAGAATAAGGGTGAATTACTATTGTACGGTGGGATCAGGTTGCATGCCGCAATAGAAGGAACGGTGGATTGATATGGAGTAATAAGGGTGATTATTCATATTGATATTGAGTATATGGTGAGATCGGGATGCGCCGCATCAGTTTATGTGTTTATGTATCTTTCTTTTACTGTACAAGTTATTCTGCGGTTTGGCTTTACACTTAAGGATTGGTTATAACTGGGTACTGATGAGATACCGAATTTCTAACTTCTTTCCTTGCAAGTTACTATTTCATTTTGTTCCGTACCTCTTTCTGCTTTGTTACATACCGTATACATGTTGTGTTGTGATTGCCCCGCCGTAGCCTCGTCACTACCTCGTCGAGGTTAGGCTCGGCACTTACCAGTACATGGGGTTGGTTGTACTGATACTCCACTCTGCACTTTCTGGGCAGATTTTGGAGCTGGTAGTGGCTGATCGAGAGGTCGGTTGCAGACATTTCATCTAGGAGAGAAGGTAGCCCTGCTGGCATCCGCAGGCCCTGGCGTCCCATTCTACATCCCTATATTGATGTTTTCTTTACTTCCAAGATAGATGTAATTTCTTTCAGACCGATAATTGTAGATATTCATAGTATGTCCGTGGATTGTGACACTATTTAACCAAAAAATAGATTTTTAGTCAAAGCTAGAAATTAGAAGAATCGGGTTACTGATAATCGGAAAAGTAAATAAAGAAAGAAATTTTAGAATAGCCAAGTATGAAAGCTGGTAAATCAGAGTATATTTCAATAGTCACTTGTCCCTCCAGTGATTACATATTTCTCCTTTTATAGGTCCCTTTGGGAATCTTTGGAGATGCACGTTATTCCTAAGCCATAATGAGGCTATTATGAGTAATTAATAACATTAAATGCTACGTTACATAATCATTACATTGAATATATATATTCCTTAACGGCTCCAGCATTTAATACCCTTTAAATGCCGTATTTGCATCTTTTTCTTTAGCCAGGTTCATTCTTCTCATTGCTCGTATATAAATAAGCTTAAACAGGAACGGGGCGCTGAGCCTCTCGTCTCGTGCTTCTTTTTACCCGTACTTGTTAATAACTCTTGAACCGTGGCAAATCACAACTCATTATCCATTCCACGTGTCAGTACACGTCATCATGTATATATGAATACAAATTTTCCCCAATACAGATAGTCCCCCTACTTTCCATTTATTCATCAGTTCGAATATTTGGGAAGTGGAATTCATTAAAGGAGAATTTTTTTCACCATTAATGCTCTGACAGAGTTGACGCTTCAATTGTCACTTCCTTTTAATGCACTAGACACGTGTCATTCTCTTATTGGTCGTACTATTTTGCAGCACTTTTTTAGGCTTTCTTTTCGGCTTCACTTTTCACGAAGTATCAGTTATCATTATTATGGTTCTCCCATCATCGTACTTTTCTCTTTGCCAGTTATCCATTAGTATAAATATATCTTCTCTTCTTGTCTTGTTTCACATAAAGCGTATTAAACACTCTAATCTTTTGAAATCTCCTTATTATTTTCTGCTCCACTTCAACCCTCTCTGCCATGGCTTCATCAAATCCTAACCCTAAGAGAACCCCCATTCTGGATAGCTTCCCCAATGCTCCGATTAGACACAGAAGAGGGGGTAGACTCCGTAGCCTTGGATCTGTTCGTGGTAGTACGTCAACTCCTTCTTCTAGCTCTGGTCCCTCTTCTGGGACTAGGGGTTCACATTCTCAGAGGTGTTCTTCTCGTAATAAAGAATCTTCTGAGCCACTTCGTGAGCCTTTGGTTGAGGAAATAATCCCCTCTGAAATTTCCTTTCATCATGATAGAGAGTCTCTCAGAACTCAAGTTGCTTCTTTAGATCATGCCAATCCCTTTCCTACTCAAATCACAGAAGTTTTAGCTCCCATAGTTCGTAAGGACTGTCATTGGAGTGATGATTTCCCAATTATCATACCTAACTCAAATCAAAGGATCACATCTTACTTAATAGGATTCTCCTTTGTTTACATACCCCTTTACTCTAGGGTTTAAACCGGCCATTGACCCGGTTATTCTAGATTTTTGTCGTTTTTTCGATATATGTTTGGGTCAAATTGGTCCGATTGTGTGGAGAGCTGTCGCCTGTTTGAGGCACCTTGCTAACATGGCAGACGTTGAATTCACTTTACCCCATCTAATTCATCTTTACTCCCCTAGGCTTTTTCGAAATGGCATGTTTGGTTTAGCAGCCAGGAGTAAGAGGGTCTTAGTGAGTCCCGAGGATGATAAAGACCGTGGCTGGTATGCCCGGTTTGTTGCTGATCCCACTGCTGGTTTAGTGGGTGAAAAGAATATTCGCTTCCCTGAGAAGTGGAATTTTGCACGTAAGTGTTAAATTCTTCTCATGCCTTTTTATTCCTAGGGCTTATTTTTCTTAATCTTGCTTCTTTTTCTTTTCAGCAACCATGGGTGTTGTGGAATCTGTGCCCAACTTCCGTGGTTGGGTAGAAAAGTTACTGAAGATTTCTCCAATGGAGGGTAGATCATGGAAAACTCTTTCCAACCGTTATGGCTGGAAAGTAAAAACTCATGGTAAGGATTTCTATTTTTACCTTATCTATTTAAGTATTTTTTGTTGTTCTAACTTCCAACCTTCTTTCTATCAGGTTTTGCCATTCGAGGAATTACTCCAGAGGCCATCTTGGCGTCCCGTGACTCCTTAAGTGCTCGCACCTCTTCAGATCAAGATATATTCTTGGGATCTTTAGTTTAAGATATATTCTTGGAATCTGTAAAGAGAAAATCCGCTAAAGAAGATGATTCTGAAGAAGAAGATGAGGGTTCTCTGGTGTCAAGACCAAGAGTCAGGAGACGTATCGTCTCTGAAAATAAGGCTGATGTCTCCCCTCACTTATCTCTTTCCGAACCTGTTATTACTCCGGTGATCATCCCTGATGATGATATTTCTCCTCCTCCTGACACTCATGAATCTATAAATCAGCTCTTTATCAGTGGTTTCGATAGTGGATCTTTAGGATCAGTTCTAAATGAACTTCTTTTGTCTTCTTTTACCTCTTCCGTTCCTGTGATTGCTTCTTTACCTTCATCTACTACTACTTCCGTACCTTCCTCCATTATTTTTACCCCTTCCACTGCTCCTCCTTCAGTAACTCCTCCCCCATTGTCCACCGTACAGAAGTGGGCTCTTCGAGTAGGGGTTCTGCTATGAGGAGCGTGATCATCGAGGTTCCTGCCAACAACAGTCTTTTAAGAAATTCCGGGCAAGCTGATACTTGGCTCGAGCCTCTGATTGGCCCCATTGAGAAGGCTAAACTTGAAAGCTATAGTAATATAACCCTCATGAATGATATAGTTCATGCGACTTTGAAGGTATTTTCTGGTCTTTTATTTTATTAAGACTTTTGACTTCGGGAGTCCTAACCTTGCCTCCCTTTTTTTTCTGTTTGTGTAGGCCAATCTTATCGGTACTGAACTAATGACCCGAATCCCTCTTTTGGAAAAACTGGCTCGTGACTTGGAAAAGACTGCTCATGATGCAGAAGAAGCTGCCCGTGGTTCTCAATTGGAGGCAAACAACTGGAAGGGCCAGTTTGAAAGTGTACAAATCGATATGGAGAACTTGGAAGAGAGGAAAATACCTTGGAGAAACAAGTTCAAACACTAACCTCCGAGCTGGCAATGATTAAAGCTACTTCAAGCCAAACTGAGAAGGAAAAAAAGCGCCTTGAATCTTCCTTTTCGGAACAGCTGTCCAAGGTCAACGAGGAAAATAGGGCTCTAAAGACTTTGCTGGCTCAGAAAGAAATACATGAGGGGGAGTTAGCACAAAACCTTTCACGGGTACAAGAAGAACTACGGGTTTTTGTAGACAAGGTTCATGCTCTAGAGAATTCTCATACCACCCTTCAATCATCTTATAGTTCTGTCTTAGCTAAAAACGAAGAACTTAAGAATGAAGTTGTTGCTTGGGAGAGAGATTATGAACTTCTTGAAGAGTCAACCAATGTTGAGGTGAGCCGGACCTTTTTAAAGTCTCGTCNGACTGCTTAACCCGTGTATACTTCTATCAGAATAATTGTAACCTTGGGCTAGAAATTTTAGTTTATTCCATTTTGCCTTACAGGTCATGACTCATCATTTAGTACGGGTTAGCGTTTTGCCTATCATCTAAAATCGTTAGTAAAATTTTAACAATTCAAAAAATATAATTTAACATGGTGATACCTGACCGTGGGTTTTTTCTTAGAAGTAGTATCTCTTCAAATGAACTGCATTCCAATGTGAAGGAAGCACCTTCCCGTTCATTGTTTCCAACTCGTATGCTCCTTTTCCTGCAATATTTCGAACTCTGTAGGGTCCTTCCTAGGTTGGACTTAGTTTACCCGCGTTGGCTGCCTTTGTAGATTGAAAAATATTTTTAAGCACGAAGTCCCCAATTTTGAAGTAACTCAGCCGTGCTTTCCTGTTGTAATATCGTTCGATCACTTGTTTTTGTGCCGCCATTCTTATTAATGCAGCTTCTCTCTTGCCTTCCAGTAAATCCAAATTGACCCGCATCTCTTCATTATTAGCCTCTTGTGTTGCTTGTGAGAATCTTGTACTTGGTTCTCCTATTTCAACTGGGATTAATGCTTCAGCTCCATAAACTAAAGAGAAAGGAGTTTCACCTGTGCTCGTCTTTGTTGTCGTGCGATATGCCCATAACACTCCGGGTAACACTTCATGCCAATTACCCTTTGACTCCTCTAAACGTTTCTTCAAATTGTTGATTATGACTTTGTTCGTTGATTCTGCTTGCCCGTTGCCTACTGGGTGATAAGGTGTAGATGTGATCCTTTTAATTTGCCAGCTCTCAAAAAACTCTGTGACTTGAGCTCCGATAAATTGAGGGCCATTGTCGCATATAATCTCCTTTGGTACACCAAATCGGTAGATGATATTACACCAAATGAAGTCCTTGACCTCCTTTTCTCGTACCTATTTAAATGCTACTGCCTCTACCCATTTAGTGAAATAATCAGTAAGTACGAGCAAAAATTTTACCTCTCCTTTTGCTTGTGGCAATCGACCCACGATATCCATTCCCCACTTCATGAATGGCCATGGTGCTATGACCGATGTAACAATTCCGCAGGTCTATGCATGTTGTTACCGTACCTTTGACATTTATCATATTTAGCTACGAAACTTTCCGCTTCTTCTTCCATTTTAGGCTAGTAGTATCCTGCTCTAATCAAGGTTCTCACCAGTGATCTTCCTCCTGCGTGATTCCCGCAATTCCCATCATGTATTTCCCTCATTACATACTCCGTTTGAGAAGGTCCGAGGCATCTTGCTAATGGACCACCAAACATCGTACGATAAAGATTCCCTTGTTTTAAACAGTAACGAGCAGCCTTTTTTCAAAGTGCATGCGCTTGCTTCTTGTCATCAGAGACGGTACCATACTGTAAAAAAGCAACAATTTTGTTTCTCCAATCCCAAGTTAAATTATTAAAATTTACCTCATTCTTATCAGGTTCGAGAACTGAATGAAATAAATGCATAACTAAAGCATTTGCATCATTTGCCACATCAGCTGCGGATGCGAGATTAGCTAGGGCATTTGCTTCAACATTTTCATCCCTTGATATTTGTATGACCTTCCAAGTTTGGAATTGCTTTATCAGTTCCCGTACCTTTTCCAAGTACTGTTGCATCCTTGCTTCCCTAGCTGTGTAAGTCCCCAGCATTTGATTAACCACGAGTTGCGAGTCATTTTTGATCACTACTTGATTTATACCAAGTTCTCGTGCCAATTCTAGACCTGCAATCACAGCTTCATACTCCGCTTCATTGTTAGTTACGGAATGACATTTAATAGCTTGCCTAATAGTTTTACCCGTAGGTGGTACTAAAACAATTCCTAATCCTGCACCTTTTACGTTAGATGAGCCATCAGTAAATAAGGTTCATGTTTCTGGATTAGCCCCATTTAGTAATTGTACTTCTTTTTCTGCTTCTAGTTGCATCCCTTGGCTAAAGTCAGCCACGAAATCAGCTAATATCTGTNTTTAATAACATTTCATCCGCGAACCAAGTCCCATTTCCACCATTGTTGAGTATCCTTGAGAGCTTTTGACGAGGTTTAAAGAGGGTTTTGACTGGGAATCGATTGGAGGTGAGTCCTATGGCTTAGAAACATCATTTTATTGAAGAAACAACCCTTAAATTCATGGAAATTTGAGTAAAATTGGAAGAACTAGGGCTTGACTTTTGAAATGAAAATTTGGGATTTGAGGGAGCAATTGAGCTCAGATTTTTGTAAATTTGATATGTATAGACTCGTGGCGAGACGAGGAATCCGGTGATGTGAATATTGTAATTTTTCGAGAAGTGGGCCCAGGGCTCGGGTTTTTGCTAACTTCGTGATTTTTGATAATTTTCGATTCTTTTCGATTGGGTTATGTTCCCTTAGCCCATTATGATGTATTCCTTGTGGTTTTGACCAGATTCTACGCACGAGGAGGTTGATTTGCGAGGCAAGCGCAAAGCGAGCTAGGATTTCGGCCGGCTTGAGGTGAGTAATGAATATAAATGACGTTCTGAGGGTTTGAAACCCCGGATTTGCACTATGTGGTGCTATGTTGAGATGAGACACACGCTGTATGATGAGCGTGGGGTTTGTTACTGCTGGGGATTCGGACTCGGTCCATCCCGATTGATGACTCTACTGTATTTCGGACTGAGACAATTAATATCAGTATATTCTGGGCTAGTTGCCATGTTTGGGGCCTTGTGCCGATCTGTAGAACCCTTAGGGGGTATTTTGTACTAGTTGACCTCACTCTACTTGTAGAAATCATACCCTCAGTCATGTTCTTAATTGTTAAACATAATATGAACCGGCTTTAGAAATTGGCAATCCAAATGAGGAATACCTGGGGTTGGAAACCCTGCCTTAGCTGAGTGGGCCCGAGAGGCCAAGTCTATTTTGACTGAGAGGGGTCAGGGACCCCAGAATGAGGGTATTTGATATATACGGATCGGGCTGCACGCCGCAGCAGTATATATATACATATAAGGATCGTACTGCACGCCGCAGTGATATATAATATGGATCGGACTGCACGCCGCAGTGATATATTATATGGATCGGACTGCACGCCGCAGTATTATAGCGCTTGGGCTGTAGGAGCCCCTCCGGAGTCTGCACACCCCCAGTGAGCGCAGTCGACTATTAATATATAGATCGGCCTGCACGCCGCAGCAGTATACTGTACGGATCGGGCTGCACGTCGCAGCAGTACGAGTAAATTACCAGACATTGAGAGGAATAAATGAATTGTGTACTGGTTTGAGGGATATTCACCTGTTCTTCTTCATTTAGCTATTGTTTACTGCACCTACTGTTTTGATATAGAACTGTGTAGTGTTTTTACGAGATCTCTTATTTTCAGTCGTTATTTATTGCTATTACTCACTGAGTCGGAGTACTCACTTTACTCCCTGCACCATGTGTGCAGATACAGGTATCCCGGAGGCTTAGCAGAGTTGTTTGCTGCTCTCCAAATTGTCAACGGAGTTATCGAGGTAGGTGCCTGGCGTCCGCAGGACCCGATTTCTCCCCTTATCCCTTTTTGTTTTCCGCATCCTTGACTCTCATATGTATATATTTGCTACTCAGCTGTATTTAGAGGCTCTAGACTCGTGATACCAGATCTGTTGGGAGTTGTATTGGTACTTGTTATGGTTTTCCGCACTGTTTTTATCTATTATCACGGAATGGAATCATGTTTAACTGATAATTTTACTCTATTAAATGGTAATGAGTTTCGTATTTGGGTTGAGAGTGTTGAAATGGTCGGTCTTGCCTAGCATTGTGTTGGGCGCCATCACGATCGGGTTTGGGAATTGGGTCGTGACAAGTTTTAACAAATGATCAACTTCACCTTGTAGAAACCTGCAATCTGCTATTTTATGCCCGTGATCGTTATGAAATTCGCACCAATGATCAGGGTTTCGTCTGTTCGGATTCGATCGCATTTCCTTTGGCCATCGTACCTTATCTCCCATGCTTCTTAAAACAGCCACGAGTTCAGAGGTGCTTACATTGAAGTTGTAACCACCGAACCTTGCCTTTAGACTTCCATCATCGTCTCGTGACCCGCGTGTGTTCCAATCATTTTCGAACCTCGATGAGGAGCCTGATTTCCTATTTCTAGGTTTGTGATCGTACCTTTGATTATCTTGCCTTGATCATGAGTCTTTTCCTGCAGGTCCCATGTATGGCTCGTACCTGTTTTTACCGGATCTCGTTTCATTTTCCATACGCCTTGAGCTTACCTTTTCTTCTGTTTTATGTCGTAAAATAATGTCTTCTTCAATCCTCATCTTTGTACTGTATCTGTTGTAGACATCATTCCACGTTGTTGCTGGGAATTCTCGAAGGCTTTCTTTGAGTTACCCCGTGGCTTCTGAACTCTTCTCATTCAAATTACTAGCGAAGGCTATGGCTGCCCAATTGTCAGGTACTCGTGGCAGCGTCATTCTTTTCTGTTGAAATCTATCTACGAACTCTCTAAGCAACTCTAAATCTCCTTGCTTGATTTTGAAGATGTCTTCCATTCTCTTTTCAACTTTTTGAGCTCCCGAGTGTGCTTTGATAAATAAATCTGCAAGCTCAGCAAAAGAATTTATAGAATTTTTAGGTAAAAGAGAATACCATGTTAAGGCCCCTTTAGTGAGTGTTTCACCGAATTTCTTGACCAAGACCGACTCAATCTCTTGCTTAGTCAAATCATTGCCCTTGACACCTGTTGTGAATGCAGTAACATGATCTCGTGGATCTGATGTACCATCGTACTTTGGAATATCAAGCATCTTAAACTTCTTTGGAATTGGGAGGGGGGGGGGGGAGGGGCAGCACTTGGCTTTCATGGTTGTTGGGAATATTTATCTATATCTACTCCCTTGATCACGAGCGGTGCTCCAGGTATTTGTTCTATGCGTTCATTTTGCTCCTTAAGCTATTTCTGCAAGGTTAGTACTAGATTTTGTAAATCAGAATTAACTGGATTACCTGGGTCTCCCTCTTGTGTTTCACTAGGGGTTCCACCACTGCCTGAATTAACCAATCCAGAACGAGGATTCTCCAAAGTATTGTTGTTTGGAGTATATGTGGGTGGAGCAGGTAATTGGCTAACAAAATCCTGAAGAGCTTTATTGACTTGAGAGGCAATAAGTTTTTGCAAAGCCTCATTCATGGTTTCAACATTTTCGAATTGAGCCTGTCCATTTGTGTGAGATCCATCAGGAGTGCCTTCACGAGACCGTCGTGGAGAACCTCGTGGAGAGCCTTGTGGAGAGCCTCGTGGAGAGTCTCGCTGAAGTTGTTGGATTGTTTGAATTTCTGGGTTTCCTTGAGTGTTATCATTGTTGTTTGACATGATTGATGCAATCAAGAAAATCAGGTTGAAATATAATTGATTATCAGATTCCCGGTAACGGAACCAATTTGTTTAACCAAAAAATAGATTCTTAGTCAAAGCTAGAACTTAGAAGAATCGGGTTACTAATAATCGGAAAAGTAAATAAAGAAAGAAATTTTAGAATAGCCAAGTATGAAAGCTGGTAAATCAGAGTATATTTCAATAGTCACTTGTCCCTCCAGTGATTACATATTTCTCCTTTTATAGGTCCCTTTGGGAATCTTTGGAGATGCACGTTATGCCTAAGCCATTATGAGGCTATTATGAGTAATTAATAACATTAAATGCTACGTTACATAATCATTACATTGAATGTATATATTCCTTAATGGCTCCAACATTTAATACCCTTTAAATGCCGTATTTGCATCTTTTTCTTTAGCCAGGTTCATTCTTCTCATTGCTCGTATGTAAATAAGCTTAAACAGGAACGGGGCGCTGAGCCTCTCGTCTTGTGCCTCTTTTTACCCGTACTTGTTTATAACTCTTGAACCGTGGCAAATCACAACTCATTATCCATTCCACGTGTCAGGACACGTCATCATGTATATATGAATACAAACTTTCCCCAATACAGACACCAGATTCCGGGGAGTAGTAGTAGCTATGGTATTGTTAATAGTAAATAGACAAAAGGTTATTTACGTACTTCCGCATTTACTTCTACTTGATTTAGTTTGTTAATTTTAATCTATGAAATGTAAGGGAAAAAGGTTGATAAAACTCTAACGTTGCCTAGCGAGTGTGATGTTAGGCGCCATCGTGATCCCGATGGTGGGAATTCAGGGTCGTGACAACTTTTTACGTAGTTTTCAAATACTCAAATTTTATTTTTGGAAAATTAAAAAAAATGTTCAAAGTCAAAAATAAAAAGTTTGAATCTTGAAAAGCGAAAAGTGTCACATAAATTGGGACAGATATAATATGATTTTATGAATTTTTTCAATCATATGATGTGTTGTTGTGATTTTTATTTTGTTGTATTAAGATTAATTATTTCATATACTTTTTAATTGTTGAATTGTTGTTGAATTCTGTGACCAACTTGTCTAAAACTTAATCTTTTAGATTGATGGTTGTATGATTCAACATTTATGTTAGCGTACCAAAGATATTCGATCAAATACATAACGGGCTTTTTTCACTATTAGCCCGCGCCACAAGTTATTTAAATTCAATAGTCGGAAAAGTTTTTGTATAAGTTTTGTGTATAACATACAAATATATATATATATATATATATATATATATATATATATATATATATATATATGTAAATCAGTGCAAACAAATCTTACAGTATTGATGTTATTTAACCAGTTGTATTAAAATTACTTAACATCAACTTCAGAACTATTATCTTATAGAGAAACTTACTAATGATGCAACTTTATCAATGAACTAATATCTAATAGAGAAGTTTGGGTTCAATATACTTAGTAGCTTTAGCCCAAGCCTCTATATGTATTAAAAGATGCAGAAATGACATCAGGTAGCCATTCTAAAGAGCTGCTATTTAGGAATTAGTCAGTGTGTCCTGAATTTCAGTTTTCACTTCAGATTTTTAGATAAAAATGTCCTGAGTTGTCCTGAAGTTACGATTTTTAGTTTAAAATTTCAGGACAAAATAAGTACTGGTTGATCTCTAAATAGCATTCTTGAGAATGGCTATATGAGCAGTTGCCCCTTAAAAGATCCCCTAAAATATATACAAAAATTAAATTCAGTATACAACTACTAGTACTTGAGGTCTGTACCGACCCGGCCGGTCGTTTTGCGGGGTTAATCGGTTCGGGTCCAGAGAGATTTCGGAATGAATTGAGACACTTAGTCTCATAATTGAAAGCTTAAGTTGAAATGGTTGACTAGATGTTAACTTATATGTAAATGACTTCGGAATGGAGTTTTGATTGTTCCGTTAGCTCCGTTGGATGATTTCAGACTTAGGAGTGTGTCTGGGTTGTGATTTGGAGGTCCGTAGCGGAATTAGGCTTGAAATGGCGAAAGTGGTATTTTTGAAAAGTTTGACCGGGAGTGGACTTCATGATATCGGGGTCGGATTCCGATTTCGGAAGTTGGAGTAGGTCCGTAATGTTATTTTTGGCTTGTGTGCAAAATTTGGGATCAATCGGACGTGAATTAATAGGTTTCGGCGTCATTTGTAGAAGTTGAAATTCCTTAGTTTCAATAGGCTTGACATGAGGTGCGATTCATGTTTTTGATGTTGATTGATGTGATTTGAGGGCTCAACTAAGTTCGTATGAGGTTTTAAGGCTTGTTAGTATGTTTGGTTGAGGTCCCGAGGGCCTCGGGTTATTTTGGATGATTTTCGGATCAAGGTTTGAGGTTAAAAAACTATTGAAGTTGAAGCCTTCTGGTGCAATCACACCTGCGGAACATTGGTCTTAGGGTGCAAGCTGGGATGCGCAGAAGCGGAGATCGGACTGGGGGACTGTGGAGCGCAGATGCGAAAGGTATTCTGCAGGTGCAGACTCGCATCTGCGCTTGGTGGGCCGCAGAAGCGGGATTGGGCAGCGGACTGGATTCCACAGAAGCGGACTGGATGTTCGCAGAAGCGAGTCCGCAGGAGCTAAGTTAGGGGCTGCATGAGCGGAAGGAACCGCCGATGCGGTTAAGTGGTCACTTCTGCGGCGCCACAGAAGCGATTAAGTTTCCGCAGAAGTGGAAGTGCTTGGCAGAATGTTTGAATAGAAGGGTTCGCAATTTTGGCTTCATTTTAACATTTTAAGCTCGGGTTTTTGCGATTCTTGAGAGAATTTTTGAGGGGATTATTAAGGTAAGTCCCTTGTGCTCGTTTTTGATCAATAATCTTGTTTCCCCATTGATTTTCCCACCTAGTTGGTGAGTATTTAAGGTGTAAATTGGGGTTTGAGGCTCGGGATTTGGAGAGTTTGATTTGGGGATCTGGGTGACGATTTGGTGTCATATTTTGATAAATTTGGTATGGTTGGACTCGTGGTTGAATGGAATTTCGGGTTTTGTCAGATTTCGAGACGTTGGCTTGGGGGCCGGAATTGAGTTGATTTTTGATTTTTGATTTATAACTTTGTACTTTCTTATGGAATTGATTTCTTTAGCCCGTGCTGATTGTATGTACTGTTTGTGGATAGATTCAAGGAATTTGGAGGCCGATTGGCGAGGCAAAGGCGTGCTAGAATAGACATTTGCTTGGATTGGGGTAAGTAACAGTTCTACATTTGGTTTTGAGGGTATGAAACCCCATATTATTCGTCTTGTGACTGGTTTGGAGGTGACGCACATGCTAGGTGACGGTTGCGACTTTGTCAAATTCCGTGGAATTGTATAGTTGATAAATCTATTGTTATCTAAAATATTATCCATGTTTTATAACAATTGGACTGCAAACCATGTTAGAAATTATGTTTAGACTATGTGTTAGTAGTGTAAGGACCCACAGAGGCTATGTTACATGTTAAATTATCTGTTAAATTGGTGTTTGTACTCAGTATCTGTTTTACTTGCATATTATATCTCAGTCTCTATTGTTCCTTGTTGATATGTTATATCATTTTTGTTTGGGCTGATTTTCATGATTTCTGAGAGCCCGAGAGACTGAAGAGGTTGATGACTGAGTGATGCTGAGGGCCTGATTGTGAGGATATTTATGGGATAGGGCTGCACGCCGCAACATGTTTAATTGATTTGTGCAATAATTGGCTTGATATAGCGCTTGTGCTGAAGGAGCCCCTCTGAAGTTCGTACACACCCCTAGTGAGCGCAGGTACCTACTGAGTACGAGTACCGAGTGCCGAGTGACTAAGAGGAATGAGTGACTGTGAGGAATGAGTGATTGTGAGGTTGGAGTGAATGGGAGGACTAAGAGACTGTTGCTCTGAGTGGCTGCGTTGATTTCATTATTGTTGCACTTAGCTGCCATATATCATTGTCTTGAAATTTCTGAAAGATATTTTTCTTTAATTTCACTTGAACTGGACATGAAGTAACTAATTTGACCTAAATTGTAGAACTTGAAAACATGCCTACCTTTTATGTTGAAATTACTACAATTATACTATAACTATGAAGCCCGTCATTACTTTCAATTCTTTATTTAGTCTTGTTAATTACTGAGTTGGTTGTACTCATGCTACACCATGCACTTCGTGTGCAGATCCAGGTGTTTCCAGATACGGTGGGTGCTGACTTCATCGTACAATCGATCTTTTGGGAGATTCCAAGGTAGCTGCCCGACGCTTTTGTAGACCTTGTTTCTCTTTCCATATCTTTCCGATTATTATGTTTAGTTTCAGACTATGTTAGGTAGTATTTTCTAGACTTGTGAAATTTAGATGCTCATGTACTCAGTGACACCCCGATGTGGGAATTTCCGCATTGTGTTTTGGATTTTCTATCCTGTTTATGAGAAGTATTATTATTTTAACTATTTTAAATCCATTTTCTATTAAAAATGTTGGAGTTATTTCGTAAATGTCGGCTTTCCTAGTACCACGTTAGGCGCCATCACGATAGGTTAGGATATATGTATTAGAGCCTAGGTTACATAGGTCTCAAGAGTCATGAGCAGATTTAGTAGAGTCTCGTAGATCGGTGCAGAGACGCCTGTACTTATCTTCGAGAGGTTGCCTAACCCTTAGGAAACTTCACATTCTTGTATTCTTGTCATGCAAATTTGTTGATTCCAGTAGCTAAACTTTTGTATTCTATTCTCTCATGAGGACACGTGCTACCGATCAGGACAGACATCCACCAGTACCACCAGCTAGGGCCACGAGAGGCCGAGGTCGTGGCCGGCTCCGCAGTAGGGGCAGAGGTGTAGCTAGGGCAGCACCTGCAGATCCACTAGTAGCCCCAGTTCCTGAGCAAGTTCTAGTTGTGGATGAGCCAGTGGGGCAAGCTCAGGCACCAGCTGTGCCCATTGTAATTCCAGGCCTTCAGGAGGCTTTGGCTCATATTCTGACCGTATGCACCACTCTTGCTCAGACGGTCTCTATTCTAGCTGCAATAACCACTTCTTAGGCTGGGGAGGTACTCAGACTCCCGTCGCCCATACTCTAGTGTAGGTGATGAGTGACTCCAGACACCGGGGGCACTACCATCCCAGCCGGTTGCAGGTGCTCAGGCCCAGGTGGTCCCTCCTATGACTGATGATGAGCTGAGGAGACTTGAGAGATTTGGGAGGCTTCAGCCTCCATCATTTAGCGGTGCTGAGTCAGAGGATGCTCAAGACTTCTTGGATAAGTGCCAGCAGATTCTTCGCACGACAGGTATTCTGGAGACCTGTGGGGTCTCGTTCACTACTCAGATGGTGGGAGGCTTATGAGAGGCGCAGGCTGGTCCGTGCAGCACCACTTACATGGTAGGAGTTTTCTGTTCTCTTCTTGGAGAAGTTCGTGCCGCAGTCTCGCAGGGAGGAGTTGTGCAGACAGTTTGAGCAGTTACGTTAGGAGGGCATGTCTGTGATGCAGTACGAGATGAGGTTTTCTGAATTAGCTCGTTACGCAATTTGATTGGTTCCCACTGATAGGGAGAGGATTAGGAGGTTCATTGATGGCCTCACATATTAGCTGCGGTTGCTTATGACTAGAGAGAGGGTATCTGGTGCTACTTTTGATGATGTGGTCGACATTGCTCGACAGATAGCGATGGTCCGCAGCCAGGAGCGTGGTGAGAGGAAGGCCAAAAAGCCTCGTGGGTCAGGTGGTTTCCGTGGTGTTCCTTGTGGGGGTTAGTTCTACCACGGCAGGGGTCGTCCTTATTGGCACGCTCAGACGGCTTGTTCAGTTCACCGTGGTGCATCATCCGATAATGGTTCATACAGTTCTCATTAGGGCCAGTCATCTGTCAGTGTCCTTCCAGCTCAGAGTTCGTCTCGTGTTCCATTGGTTCAGGGTTCATCTATGCCGGCTCCTTCTAGAAGTTATCCTGGTGCTCGGGGCTCCCTTCAGTCCCCACCACCAGCCCCGGAGAGTTTCTATGAGTGTAGGGAGTTTGGGAATATATGGAGGCAGTGTCCTCGTTGCCTGGGAGGTCCAGTGCAGTAGAGGAGTCAGGCTGCGGCTTTAGCACTAGTTACTTCACCACCCGCCCGACCAGCTCGGGGTGGGGCTCAGTCAGCTAGGGGTCGCCCAAGAGGGGGGGAGGCCGATCAGGTGGAGGCCAGGCCCAATTCTATGCTACTCCTGCCAGGCCAGATGTTGCTGCTTCTGATGTAGTGATCACACTTATTATCTTATTATACCACATGGATGCCTCTGTATTATTTGACCCTGGTTCCACTTATTCGTATGTATCATCGTATTTTTCTCATTATTTGGATATGCCCCGTGAGTCCCTAGTTTCATCTGTTCACCTATCTACGCTGGTGGGCGATACTATTGTTGTGGACCGTGTCTATCGATCGTGTGTAGTGACTATTTGGGGATTAGAGACTAGAGTTGATCTCTTATTGCTTAATATGATGTACTTCGACGTGATTTTAGGTATGGATTGGTTGTCTCAATGTCATGTTATTCTGCATTGTCACGCTAAGACCGTGACGTCGGCGATGCAGGGGTTGCCAATGATTGAGTGGAGAGGTCCTCTAGACTATGTTCCCAGTAGAGTGATTTCATACTTGAAGGCTAGGCGGATGGTTAGGAAGGGTTGTTTATCTTATCTGGCCTTTGTGAGGGATGTTGGTGCTGATACTCCTACTATTGATTCTGTTCCAGTGGTGCGATATTTTTCGGATGTGTTTCCTGCAGACCTGTCGGGCATGCCTCCCGACAGGGATATTGATTTTGGCATTGACTTGGTACCGGGCACTTAGCCCATTTCTATCCCACCGTATCGTATGGCACCAGCCGAATTGAAGGAGCAACTTCAGGAACTTCTTGATAAGGGGTTTATTAGGGCTAGTGTGTCACCTTGGGGTGCACCAGTTCTGTTTGTGAAGAAGAAGGATGGTACTATGCGGATGTGCATTGATTACAAGCAGTTGAATAAAGTTACAATCAAGAACAAGTATCCTTTGCCGCGCATTGATGATATATTTGACCAGCTTCAGGGTGCGAGGGTGTTCTCCAAGATTGACTTGAGGTCTAGGTATTACCAGTTGAAGATTCGGGACTCGGATGTTTTAAAGACGGCATTAAGGACCCGTTATGGTCATTATGAGTTCCTTGTGATGTCTTTTGGGCTGACCAACGCCCCATCAATGTTCAATCATTTGATGAACAATGTGTTTCAGCCCTATCTCGACTCGTTTTTCATAGTGTTCATTGATGATATCCTGGTGTACTCTCGTAGCTAGGAGGAGCATGCCCAACATTTGAGGATTGTGTTCTAGTGGTTGAGGGAGGAGAAGCTTTGTGCCAAATTCTCCAAGTGTGAGTTTTGGCTTAGTTCAGTGGCGTTCTTGGCGCACGTGGTGTCCAGTGAGGGGATTCAAGTGGATCCGAAGAAGATAAAGGCGGTTCAGAGTTGGCCCAGACGGTGCTCAACTACGGAGATTCGGAGCTTTCTCGACTTGGCCACTGTCGCTTCGTGGAGGGTTTCTCGTCTATTGCATTTCTTTTGACCAAATTGACCCAAAAAGGTGCTACTTTCAGGTGGTCGAATGAATGTGAGGAGAGCTTTCAGAAGCTCAAGACTGCCTTGACCACAGCTCTAGTTCTAGTTTTGCCTTCAGCTTCAGGCTCTTACACAATATATTGTGATGCTTCTCGGATCGGTATTGGTTGTGTCTTGATCCAGGGGGTAGAGTGTTTGCATATGCGTCGCGCCAGTTGAATCCCCATGAGAAGAACTACCCCGTTCATGATTTGGAGTTGGCTGCCATCGTTCATGCATTGAAGATTTGGCGGCATTATCTCTACGGTGTGTCTTGTGAGGTTTTTATGGATGATCGGAGTCTCCAGCACTTGTTCAAACAAAAGAATCTAAATTTGAGGAAGCGGAGATGGTTGGAGTTGCTAAAGGATTATGATATCACTATTCTGTATCATCCCGGGAAAGCCAATACGGTGTCCGATGCCTTGAGTAGATTGGCGGTGAGTATGGGTAGCCTTGCATTCATTCTTGTTGGTGAGAGACCTCGTGCAATTGATGTTCATGCCTTGGCCAACCAGTTCGTGAGATTAGATGTCTCCGTGCCTAGTGGGGTTCTAGCTTTGTGTGGTTTTTCGGTCTTCCTTATATGATCGCATCAGAGAGTGCCAGTATGATGATCCCTATTTGCTTGTCCTTAAGGACATGGTTCAACAGGGTGATGCCAGAGATGTCACTATTGGAGATGATGGGGTGTTGAGGATGCATGACCGGATATGTGTGCCCAATGTAGATAGGTTACGTGAGTTTATTCTTGAGGAGGCCCATAGTTCGTGGTATTCCATTCATCCAGGTGCCGTGAAGATGTACCAGGACTTGAGGCAGCACTATTGGTGGAGGAGAATCAAGAAGGATATAGTGGGGTTTGTACCTTGGTGCCTTAACTGTTAGCAGGTGAAGTATGAGCATTAGAGACCGGGTGGATTGCTTCAGAGGCTAGAGATTCTAGAGTGGAAATGGGAGCGGATCACCATGGATTTTGTAGTTGGGCTCCCATAGACTTCGAGGAAGTTCAATTCTATTTGGGTGATCGTGGATCGGCTTACCAAGTCCGTGCACTTCATTACAGTTGTTACTACTTATTCTTTAGAGCGGTTGGCTGAGATTTACATGCAAGAGATTGTTCGCCTTCACGGTGTGCCAATGTCCATCATTTCAGATTGGGGCACGTAATTTACATTGCAGTTTTGGAGAACTGTACAACAAGAGTTGGGCACCTAGGTTGAGCTGAGTATAGCATTTCACCCTCAGAAGGACGGACAATCCGAGCGCACGATTCAGTATTGGAGGATATGCTACATGCTTGTGTTGAACCCTTGGTATGTTGGGCCGTTTGAGGTACTTCAGAAGATTGAAGAGGTGGATTACAAGCTTGCCTTGCCACCTAGTTTGTCGAGTGTGCATCCACTATTTCATGTTTCTATGCTCCGAAAGTATGTTGGCGATCCGTCTCATGTTTTGGATTTCAACATGGTTCAGTTGGATGGTGATTTAACTTATGATGTGGAGGCGATGACCATTTTGGATCGGCAGGTTCGAAAGTTGAGGTCAAAGAACATAGCTTCAGTAAAGGTGCAGTGGAGAGGTCAGCCAGTTGAGGATGCTACTTGGGAGACCGAGCGGGAGATGCGGAGCAGATATCCATACCTATTTGAGACTCCAGGTACGTTTCTAGACCCGTTCGAGGACGGACGTTTGTTTAAGAGGGGGAGGATGTAATGAACCAGATGGTCGTTTTGAAATTTGTTACCCCTCCGCCCTCATTTACTGCTCACTTTGTACTTTATAGCTATTTTGTGACTTGCCGGGTTAGTTGGTTCGGGTCCGGAGAGATTTCGGAATGAATAGAGACACTTCGTCTCATAATTGAAAGCTTAAGTTGAAATGGTTGACTGGATGTTAACTTATATGTAAATGACTCCGGAATGGAGTTTTGATGGTTCCGTTAGCTTCGTTGGGTGATTTCAGACTTAGGAGTTTGTTCGGATTGTGATTTGGAGGTCCGTAGCGGAATTAGGCTTGAAATGGCGAATGTGAGGTTTTTTGGAAAGTTTGACCGGGAGTGGACTTTTTGATATCGGGGTCGGATTCCGATTTCGGAAGTTGGAGTAGGTCCATAATGTCATTTGTGACTTGTGTGCAAAATTTGAGGTCAATTGGACGTGAATATGATAGGTTTCGGCGTCGTTTGTAGAAGTTGAAATTCCTTAGTTTCAATAGGCTTGAAATGGGATGCGATTCGTGTTTTTGATGTTGTTTGATGTGATTTGAGGGCTCGACTAAATACGTATGAGGTTTTAAGGCTTGTTAGGATTTGGTTGAGGTCTCGAGGGCCTCGGGTTGATTTTGGATGGTTTTTGGATCAAGGTTTGAGGTTGAAAGACTACTGAAGCTGAAGCCTTTTGGTGCAATCACACCTGTGGAACATTGGTCTCAGGGTGCGAGCTGGGATGCGCAAAAGCGGAGATTGGACTGGGGGACTGTGGAGCGCAAATGCGGAAGGTATTCCGCAGGTGCAGACTCGCATCTGCGCTTGATAGGCCACAGAAGCGGAATTGGGCAGCGGACTGGATTCTGCAGAAGCGGACTGGATGCTAGCAGAAGCTAGTCCGCATGAGAGAAGTTAGGGGATGCATGAGTGGAAGGAACCACAGATGCGGTTAAGTGTTCACTTCTGCGATGCCGCAGAAGCGATTAAGTTTCCGCAGAAGCGGAAGTGCTTGGTAGAATGTTTAAATACAAGGGTTCGCGATTTTGGCTTCATTTTAACATTTTGAGCTCGGGTTTTTGCGATTCTTGAGAGGATTTTTGAGGGGATTCTTGAGGTAAGTCCCTTGTGCTCGTTTTTGATCAATAATCTTGTTTCCCCATTGATTTTCCCACCTAGTTGGTAAGTATTTTAGGTGTAAATTGGGGGTCTGAGGCTAGGGATTTGGAGAGTTTGATTTGGGGATCTGGGTGAAAATTTGGTGTCATATCTTGATAAATTTGGTATGGTTGGACTCGTGGTTGAATGGGATTTCGGGTTTTGTAATTTTTGTCGGATTTCGAGACGTGGGCCCGAGGGCCGGCTTTGAGTCGATTTTTGATTTATAACTTTTTACTTTCTTATGGAAATAATTTCTTTAGCCCGTGCTGATTGTATTGTACTGTTTGTGGATAGATTCGACGCATTTGGAGGTCGATTTGCGAGGCAAAGGCGTGTTGGAGTAGACATTTGCTCGGATTAAGGTAAGTAACAGTTCTACATCTGGTTTTGAGGGTATGAAACCCCGTATTATGTGTCTTGTGACTAATTTGGAGGTGATGCACATGCTAGGTGACGGGCGTGTGGGCGTGCACCGTAGGAATTGCGACTTGGTCAAATTCCGTGGAACTGTATAATAGAAAAATCTGTTGTTATCTGTATATTATCCATATGTTATAACAATTGGACTGCAAACCATGTTAGAAATCATGTTTAGACTATGTGTTGATACTGTAAGGACCCACAAAGGCCGTGTTACATGTTAAATTATTTGTTAAACTGGTGTTTGTATTTAGTCCTCGTTTTACTTATATATCATATCTCAGTCTCTATTGTTCCTTGTTGATATGTTATATCATTTCTGTTTGGGCTGATTTTCATGATTTCTGAGAGTCCTAGAGACTGGAGAGGTTGATGACTCAGTGAGGCCGAGGGCGTGATTGTAAAGATATTTATGGGATCGGTCTGCACGCCGCAACATGTTTCATTGATTTATGCCATGATTGGCTTGATATAGCGCTTGGGATGAAGGAGCCCCTCCGGAGTCTGTACACCCCCCAATGAGTGCATGTACCTACTGAGTGCGAGTGCCGAGTGCTGAGCGATTGAGAGTAATGAGTGACTGTGAGGAATGAGTGATTATGAGGTTGGAGTGAATGGGAGGACTGAGTGACTGTTGCTCTGAGAAGATGCATTGATTTGATTATTGTTGAACTTAGCTGCCATATATCCTTGTCTTGAAATTTCTGAAAGATATTTTACTCCGATTTCACTTGAACTGGACATGAAGTAACTGATTTGACCTAAATTGTCGAACTTGAAAACATGCTTACCTTCTATGTTGAAATTACTACAATTAAACTATAACTATGAAGCTCGTCACTACTTTCGGTTCATTATTTAGTCTTGTTACTTATTGAGTTGGTTGTACTCACGCTACACCCTGCACTTCGTGGGCAGATCCTGGTGTTTCCGGACACGGTGGGTGCTGACTTCATTGCATAGTCGATCTTTTGGGAGATTCCAAGGTGGCCGCCTGGCGCTTTTATAGACCTTGTTTCTCCTTCTCTATCTTTTTGCTTATTGTATTTAGTTTCGGACTATGTTAGGCAGTATTTTTCGGACTTGTGATATTTAGATGCTACTCAATGGCACCCCGATATGGGAATTTCCGCATTGTGTTTTGGATTTTCTATCCTGTTTATGAGAAGTATTATTATTTAAACTATATTAAATCCATTTTCTGTTAAAAGTGTTGGAGTTATTTCGTAAATGTCGGCTTGCTAAGTACCACGTTAGGCGCCATCACGACAGGTTAGGATATGTGTCGTGACAAGGTCATTGTTCTAAAATTCAGAATTCATAAAGTTCAAATCCTAGATACGCTTGTGATTCTAAATTTTCTGATTTTAATGTACCCTGCTATTTTTCTAGTTGTTAGTGAGGTGATCGTCAGTGTCGATTTTGTAACTGCAATAAGCACATTTCTCATGTGATTACGTCGAATTGTCCTAAACCACCTTTGCTAAAACTCAACACATATAGTTCTCTTTAACAAGTGAAGCTAGCTAGAAGAGGTTATATACAAAGGTGAATTCAAAATTTAATGTTATTTGGTGCGGAATGGTTGAAGTCGATTATATATACACTCAATATTTTCTTCGATATGTATACACTCGAACCAAAGGTTGTGACTTCAGTTGAATCTGCTGAGCCATTACAGCTGATTAAAAGGATTACGATAGGATAAATATGATCGTTGCACCATTAATCAGAGATCTCTGATTCGAGCCTTATGAATAAAAAATATTCTAGTAGAGAGCGCATGCCCTTAAATAGGTCATACACAACACAAATATCGGATATCGAGGTGGAAAACTCAAAATAGAGGACTTCAACGTTAGTTTAGAATGCAAATTTGTCTATTGCTTTAACTTAGGGAGGGGTATGCAGCTACGAATTTTCTAGCAAAGACATAATTGTTGGAATTTCAGTGAGGATATAACTTATATACATTGACAGTGTTAATTTTTGTATACTGTTGTGTATTTTGTTCTAATAAAAATTGTTACCAAAACTAAAGAAGAAAAACACTATATAAAACATTATGTCCATAATAACATGTCTTACCTAGAGAGAGAATGTAAACATTCAAAACATAAAAGGAGTCACAAAAACACAATATCTTTTTTTTTTTCCGGCGTCTGATACTTGCATAGGAGCCACACAAATAAATAAAGATTCGTGGTAGGAAGTCCCATATTGGGGCCGTAAAACGCTCCACAACAAAGATGACTCGATGCCTAAAGTTTGAACTCAAAATTCTGATTAACGATGAAGAAATACTTTTCACTCTACTGCAACCCTTATTGGTAACATAAAATATCAAACGAGTCTTTTGGGGGACTAAATTAAAAGCAATGAAGTATATTGGAGGTTGACCCTACTAAGGTTCTTGGAATTTACTCATTAGTTGGACACTTAACATGCTGCTCAACTGATAATTCGAAAGAGTTGAGTATTTTATGTAGCAAATAGGACAGGTCAGTATAATGACAGATATACAAGATTAATTAATTCAAATAACTCATTCAATTAATGTCCACATGGTATAGTAGTACAAAGAAAGTTAAATTTCCCAACTTTAGATCGTTATAATTTAATATGCACAGAATAGAAAATAAGGTTAGTGCAATAATTTCCTTTTTCTGGGCAAGGAATAACTTTATGTGCTACAACTTTATCGATAAAAAAAAAACAGAATATCTTAATTAAAGGCAAGCCAAGCTTAGCTTCTTTTAAGGATACAGAAAAAGGAAGTCGTTTTAAAAAAGAAAATTAAATAGAAAATTCGAAGAACCATCAAGGGGTGTGGTAAAATGATTATGATATCTCTACTCTTAACTAGAAGCCACAATTCGAACCTTAAAAATAAAGAACCTTTTGGTAGGGACTCTTTGGTGAGCCTAGTTCGCACGATGACGAACCCTGGAACGAACAACTTCTTGGTAGAGTGCTTTACCTCCTTACTACCCTCTTAGCGGGCCTATGGGGCCGTACGATTACAGATTAGTCGGGGTAGTAAGTTTTAGATATCGGATCTCTAGAGCAAACAAAAAACATAAGGACTTTTAACACATTTCGCTGGTCGGCCAAAAATAATTACAGCCGCTAGTTAAATATACAAGAAAAATATGCACTGATTATATGTAAAAAATATGTATATTATTTGTATATTGTATATTAATATACATTTGCCGACTATTATTTTAGAGATGACTATATTGTTTAGATTTTCTAAAATAACAAAAAAATTCATTGGAAGTAATTAAGCATATGATTCTTAAAATTTTAAAAATCTTTTCCTTAAACCCAACTCCTCTTGAGCAGTTCGTGGTCAAATTTGGCAGGCTGTAAACATATACTACAAAGTTAGCACATTTGCATTTTAAGAAATCTATCCCGCTATTTTCTCTTCTAATAAATTTCACATGAACATCACGTGTCTGTTTTTGACTATGAAATTAAATAGTAGAATTGTTCTAAAGTCCACTGTTAAAATCACGTCTTGGTCACTAATTAAGACGAAAATAAAATACGTAGCTAAAATATATACCATAATAGTAGAAACAATTGGTGGTTGTGGAAGAATAGTGGATATTACCGAAGGTTAAAGCACTTTTAACGACGGAATAATTTTTGGTAATTAAAAGATTAATACTGGAATGACAATTTAGCGAAGGAAAAATTTGATCGCTAAAAGGATGTATAACGACTGAAATTCGATCGTTAACTTTTTATGTGAGGGCTTTTAGAGATCGGCAATGGCCGAATTTTTTTCGGTCGTTATTGACTAATAATGACCGGATTAGGACTTTTAGCAATCGGATCTTCCCTCGCTAGAAGCCTATTTTCTTGTAGAGTTACATGTCAAGGGAGTGAACAATTTTTATATATAGAAGTCTTTTTGACAATAAATCAAAACCCCCTGGAGAATACGCGAATAAACGAGATTATACTGACCAACACATATTCTAGTTGTAAGATATCTAATGAAACCGTCGCTGGAATTGAGATCTTATTCAAAGAGAAAGATCTCAAATATCTGGAGTTTCTTTCTATATATTATATGGATGATCCGATCCGCAAGGACCATGATTGGGAATTGTTTGATCGTCTTTCTCTGAGGAAGAGTCGAAACAGAATCAACTTGAATTCGGGACCGCTATTCGAAATCTTAGTTGATTCGATTAAAGTTGTCTTTAGCTTATTTGTAAAGTACAATTTTTCGACTAAAGGAATTTAATTGAACTCTATTCGGGTCATGTAACGTTGCTCCTTGATTTCACGAAATTACACCCAATGACCTTGAAAATAGATGGTCTTGATTTTTTGATCTTGCTTGTCCCATGGTAATTAAGACTAATCATATCTAGGAACACGTTCAATTAGACTAATTTACATCACTATCCTTTCCTTATTGTTTCTTCAATTTTAATTCTATGGTTGTACTTTTATCACACAATAATATAATATTTTAATTAACAAGAGTGCATCTATAAATTAATCATTATTTCAGAAACTTACATGGCGAGTTTACCGGGTCTTACACCAGATAATTAAGCAACCTAAATTGCAGGGCCAAAACACTATATATATTAGTAGTACAACTAATGCAAAAAATATCAAACACTACTTTCCTAACTATTACATCATTAGCCCATTTTTCAGCCATGAAAATGTTGAAAATCCTTTTGGTTATTTTTTCTATACTTGGTTTTTTTTCATGGCCTAGTATGCAAAGCGATTCTGAGATATACATAGTTCAAGTTGAATCGCCAGAAAGCCGAATTAGCATTCAATCATCAAGAACAAATTTGGAAAGTTGGTATAATTCTTTCTTGCCAAAAACCATAGCAACTACTCGCTCACATGAAAATCAGCCGCGATTGATATATTCGTATCACAATGTGATGAAAGGTTTTGCAGCAAGATTATCTGTAGAACAAGTGAAAGAAATGGAGAAGAAACCTGGATTTATATCTGCACGGCCGCAGAGGATATTGTTTTTACACACAACACATAGTCCAAGTTTTCTTGGATTGCAACAGAACATGGGGTTGTGGAAGGATTCTAATTATGGGAAAGGTGTGATTGTTGGAGTTTTGGACACTGGGATTTATCCTGATCATCCTTCGTTTAGCGATAAAGGAATGCCTCCTCCGCCTGCTAAATGGAAGGGCAAATGTGAATCAAATTTCACTACAAAATGTAACAACAAGCTCATTGGCGCGAGGACTTTTGCACAAGCTAGTGAATCGCCGCTTGATGATAATGGACATGGTACACATACGGCTAGTACTATTGCTGGACGTTTTGTGGATGGTGCTAATGTGAATGGTAATGCTAATGGCACTGCAGTTGGGATTGCCCCTTTTGCTCACCTTGCCATTTATAAGGTTTGCGATTCTTTTGGTTGCTCTGATAGTGACATTCTAGCTGCAATGGATGCAGCTATCGATGATGGAGTTGATATCCTGTCGCTTTCCCTTGGGGGAAGTAGTAAAGCATTTTATAATGATCCAATTGCGCTTGGTGCGTATAGTGCAACACAAAGAGGTATTCTTGTAAGCTGTTCAGCTGCTAATAATGGTCCATATGATAGCACATTATCAAATGAAGCTCCCTGGATTATGACAGTAGGCGCGAGCACTATTGACAGAAAACTTAAAGCCACTGTTAAGCTTGGAAACAGAAAAGAATTCGAGGGCGAATCAGCTTTTCATCCAAAGGGTCACAGTTCAACATTTTCCCCTTTGTTTGATCCTGCATTGAATGCAACTGATTTCGACAGCCCTTATTGCGGAACAGGTACGTTGAATGACCCTGATATTAAAGGCAAAATAGTTTTGTGCATGGCGGGTGGTGGTTATAGCAGGACTGAAAAAGGACAAGCTGTAAAGGATGCGGGTGGTGTTGGCATGATTATCTTTAGTTCGCCTGATGATGGTTTCACCAAATTCGCCGATGATCATGTCCTTCCGGCTTTGTATATTACTTACAAAGATGGAATAGAAATTCTTGACTATATGAACACAACATCAAAACCTATTGCAAGACTTGCATTTCAAGGAACAATAATCGGAGATAAAGATGCACCAGTAGTTGCTGCATTTTCTTCTCGCGGACCAAGCTTAGCTAGTCCTGGAATCTTGAAACCTGATATTATTGGCCCTGGTGTTAACATTCTCGCGGCTTGGCCTCCCTCTCCTGATAACAAACCAACCATAAAACCTAACTTCTTTCTCGCGTCTGGTACCTCTATGTCTTGTCCTCACCTCAGTGGAGTAGCAGCATTGCTGAAAAGCGCGCATCCCACTTGGTCCCCTGCAGTTATTAAATCAGCAATCATGACGACAGCTAATACAGTAAACCTCGCCAACGATCCCATCTTAGATGAAAGGCTACTTCCAGCTAACATCTTCGCCGTTGGTGCAGGACATGTCAATCCATCAAGAGCTAACGATCCGGGGCTAGTTTACGATACACAATTTAAGGACTACTTACCTTACTTATGTGGTTTGAATTACACAAATCGACAGGTGGGAAATCTTCTACAACGTAAGGTGGATTGTAAACAAGTGAAAAGTATTCTTGAAGCGCAACTAAATTATCCTTCATTCTCCATTACACTCGGGGCAATTTCTCAGACATATACGAGAACAGTAACTAACGTTGGGGACGCTAAATCATCTTACAATGTGGAAATAGGTTCACCACCGGGCGTTTCTGTGATTGTTAAGCCCTCTACTCTAAAATTCTCGAAGTTGAACCAGAAGTTGAGATATCAAGTAACCTTTTCAATAAGAGCTAATAGCTCAAACAGTGGTGTTGTTCAAGGATTCTTGAAATGGACTTGTAATAAGCACTCTGTAAGAAGTCCAATTGCAGTTGTGCTAGACACTACAATTGGTTTCTAGTTTAATTTCTATTTTTAGTTATTGGAACAATGTATAACAAGTCTATATAGCTTGTTTGGATGGTTGTTACGCATCTTTTCATAATGTATCGTATCGTACTGTATTATATTGTACTGTATCGTTTGATAAATACAATATTTGGATAGATTGTATCGTTTGTCATCGTTTCATGATATCACGCACCAGTAATATGAAGAATAAACTTGAAGAAAAAATATGATACAGGGTTAAATTACTATATAAAAAGATAGGATAAATGATAAAATATAATTACTTAATACTAATAATAAAGGGTGAGATTGAGAGAAAAAGAAAAGGTAAAGACGCGACCATACGGTCGTTACATAAAGTGACACATTTCGTCATTATGTAACGACGGATTTAACAATATGATACAATAAAATTTAAGTAACAATCAAAACAAACATCGTATTTAACGTAACAATACGATACAATACAATGGGTAACAATCATCCAACCATTCAATAAAAACTGTAGAATAAGTTCCAAAAGTATTAGCATTCTATTTGGCCACACAGATTCAGTTGTTCTGTGAAATTATAATTCCACCTTCTATATCAGGTAGGTAATACCAAGATTTTGGCATAAAATTTATACTCTTATACCGATATTAGTTAACACCAATCAGAGGTGGACCTATGTGTAACCTTGCTGGTCATCAGACCCCGTAAACTTCGGCAGAAATCTAGTATTGTATACCTTGAAAATGATTAATTGAAATCACTTGGCTCCCTGAACACTAAAAGCCTTTAGGGAGCACTGGTTGAACAGAATATTAGTGCCCCCGTCGTGTTAAAATCCTGGATCCGCTTCTGACACCAATAACCATACAGCGGATCTTAATTTAGTTGTGAAATTAGTATCCTAATCCCAGTAACCAAACAACTCCTCAAAGTACCGGCCCTAAGCGGGCATCGAAGGTTAAGATGGTCAACTCATTATTTTTCTTTTTGAAGAAATCTATACAAGTTTTAGAACCAAGTATTACTTTAAATTGTATTGATATATTGTCTCCAATCCGGTGGTTGTTTTATGAAAACTAACTTTACTTTGTCAATCATTGTCCCCCACATGGTATTCAAGAACCACAACACTTCAATTAAAAATTAAGCACATTGTATTAAGTATGTAGTATGTGAATAGAACCTAGAGAATAGAAAATGCCTAACAACTTCAGCAATCTGCATATGTTGTGCTTGATCTGCACTCAAGGGTGTAGTTTAACGGTCAATAAGGTGAGGGAAAGTCACAAACGGAAAGCCAAGGTTCAAATTCTACTAGATTTTTCAAAACCGTTAGGTGATCTCTTCTCAGTAATCTAAGTCTTGGTAGATAGAGTTAGTCGATATATGTTCTGGTAAGAGGTAACATGCATTAGATGTAACAATTAATGTGCGTTCAAACTGATCTGAACACCTCTATTAATTTTCTTTTTTAGAAAGACCATAGTGCTTGATCTTTTACCATCATGTGACTATAATTTTGAGCCCAAGTAAATTTATTTTTTTACATCAGTAAATTTCTTAGAAAATAAGCCATGCCACTTTACCAAAGAATCTCATGGTCAAAACCAAGAAAAGCAACACTATATAACAGTTTATAGGTATTAACTATATCGTGATATTTCTTTGGCGATAAAAGCATATCATTAAGGATAATGGAAAGTTTAAACTTTAAAGGTAATTTTTTTTGAAATATAAAAATAAGTCATTATTTTCCGAACATACTAAAAAAGAAAACAGAGCCACATAAAATGGGATAGAGGAAGTAGTAAGTTCTAAGAAGTCAACAATCACATGGCTGCTTATTTCCACTTCTTATGTACTTTCTTCTTTTCATCTTATATGGCGGTGTTTAACCGGGACAATACTTAAGAAAGATGAAGTCTTTTGAAATTTATAATTTTATATATGTCATGACAATTATGAGACTGTAAAAGCATGTCATTAAGGATAAAATGAGAAGTTTATAAAAATAAAATTATTTTCAAAGTTAGAAAGTGTCATTTTGTTTAAAATGGTAAAACAAAAAGTGTTACCTAAATTGCTCAATTTCTCATTTCATGTCTTATCTTTCTTGAGGATCATTTTCTTTGCCCTTTCAAGTTAGTTTAGGGCATCTTTCTCCCATATTATTATGGTAAAATACACATATAATGTCTTATCAATTAGTTTTGTATTCATTCAAAATATCTTTAGTGCTGATAGTTTCATTAATATATTATGCAATGGCTTTGGTTGTTAGTGAGATGATTATGCTTTTCTTATGTAGAATTTGCAGGAATCGACAAGTTATAAACAAAGAGCCATCTCATGTTTCCAGAAAATTAAAGAGCTAGGGTCCTTTGTAGACTTGTTATTTGTCTAGTCACAGTCATAAAGAGAATAAATCAATGGAATAAATCACATGCTCCTAGCTATTCCAGTAGTAGGTACACTTTAAAAAAAGGGGCAGCACATTGTATAAAGTATCCCGCATTCACGCATGGTTCGGGAAAGGACCGCACTTCAAGGGATATGATATAGGCTGATTACCCTGATGCAAGCATCGGTGACTGATTCTACGGCTTCAATCTATGACCTATAGGTCATACGAAGACAACTTTACCGTTGCTCCAAGGTTTCCCTTCACTTGAGAAAACGTATGCAAGTAAACCTTTGTGTATGTATATACACGAGCAAATTTGTGCACATCTCGACTAATAAATTGGATACCTCGACTATCTCATCAACATGCGTTTCGGAAATGTAACGACCTTGCCGGTTATTTTGAGAATTTACGCCCCGATCCTCTATTAACTGCTTTTCCCCGTGTTTATTTTTGCTATTGTGGTTTGTCGGGAAGATTCGTTTTGAGTTTCGGAGTATTTTGGGACACTTATTCCCTAAATGTGAGTTTAAGCTTTAGAATTTGGACCGTAGTCGGAACAATGTGAAGACGGCCTCGGAATGAAATTCCGTCGATTTTGTTAGCTCCGTTGAGTCATTTCGGGCTTAGGGGTGTGTTCGTATTGTGTTTTGGAGGTCCGTAGCTTATTTAGGGTTGAAATGCCGAAAGTTAAATTTTTGAACTTTCCGGATCGATAGTGAAAATTTGATATCGGGGTCGGAATCCGTTTTCGAAAGTTGGAATAGTTCTGTAGTGTTGAATGTGACCTGTGTGCAAAATTTGGGGTCAATCGGACATTGTTTGGTTGGTTTCGGCATCGGTTGTAGGATTCTTGAAATTTCAAGTTCTTTAGGCTTGGATTGGAGGGTGATTCGTGGTTTTAGCGTTGTTTGATGTGATTTGAGGGTTGGACTAAGTTCATATGATGTTTTAAGATTGGTTGGCATGTTTGGTTGAGGTCCCGGGGGCCTCAGATGAGTTTCGGATGCTTAACCGAAGTTGATTTGGACTTAGGCAATTGCTGATATTGCTGAACCTGCTATAACTGCACCTGCGTATGTAGGACCGCAGGTGCGGCGCTGCAAAAGCAGCTAAGTAACCGCGGAAGCGGGTTTGGCCTGGTGCTCCAGGGACCGCAACTGCGGCTCGGAAACCGCAGATGTGGTATCGCAAATGCGGCCCAGTGACTGCAGATGCGGCCCCAGCCCGGATAAGTGGATTTCGCACCTGCGATGCTTTTTCCGCAGGTGCGGGACCGCAAATGCGACCCCATGACCGTAGAAGCGGAAATCGCTAGCAGAAAAGAGAGAAAATCGAGGGTTTGAGTTCATAACTCTAAAAATCGAATTGGAGCTCGGTGGAGGGCGATTTCTGGAGGGATTTTGAGAAAGATTGGGTAATGAATTCTAACTCAAATTTGGCTCTAATACATTAATCTATTGTTAGTTTTATCATCTAATTAAGGAATTTGAGGGTAGAAGTTTGGGAATGGGGAAAAGTCCCCCAATGGAAAATCTGAGTTTTGAGTATGAATTTGACGTCGGATTGGGATGATTTTTGTACGAGTGAACTCGTGAGTGAATGGGTGTTCATAATCCGTAATTTTTACCCGATTTCGAGACGTGGGCCCGAGGAGAATTTTTGGGCGTTTTTCTATTTTCTTGCCTTAGTTTTGATTCCTTTAGCTAAACTCGTTGGTTGTAGTTATATTTACATTATGAAATTAATTTGATTAGATTTGGGCCACTCGGAGTTGGATACTCGTGGCAAGAGCATGATTTCGGATTGATTTGAGCTTGGTTCGAGGTAAGTGGCTTGCCTAACCTTGTGTGAGGGAAACTCCCCTTAGGATTTTGGTACTCTTGTTATACGAATGCCGTGTACGTGAGTTGACGAGTGCGTACACGTGCTAAATGTTGAAAAAAACCTTGTTTTCATTAAGTAAATCTGTGTTTTCTTTTAGTTGAGCAGTACTCGTACTTGAAGTTTCCTGTTTAGCTTAGGAAAGCATGATTATGTGACTTCACTGCCTCATCTGCTTAAACTGCTTACTTGGATTTTGTGTAGCATGCTTAGCGTAGAAATTCCTGTTTTTTTTCTTTTTCTGAATAGAATTGTAGATTTCTCTCTTGAGACTGTTGTGTGTTTACTTTGTGACTACGGGACGGTATCATGGGAAATCCCCTGCTTGTTTACTTTGGGACTCGGATCAGTATTTCGGGAGATCCCCCTGCACCTTTATATTTGGGACTACGGGAGGGTATCCCGAGAGATCCCCCCTGTACTGGCTATTTACTTTTGGGACTACGGGACGGTATCCCGGGAGATCCTCTGCACATTTATGTTTGGAACTACGGGACGTTATCCTGGGAGATCCCCTGTTGTTATCACTGCTTGCTGAGTTATTTTCTTTCTGAGATTTCATCTTTATTTGATTGTTAGCATCTTTAATTATACTGTCACGTTCTATACTGTTTTACCTTATTATATATTTATATAACCAGTGGGAGTGGCCTCCGTGGAGGACAAGATGCGGGAGTCGAGGCTGAGATGGTTTGGACATGTTCAGAGAAGAAGCATTGATACTCCAGTTAGGAGGTGTGAGAGGTTGGCCATGGAGAGTTTGAGAAGAGGTCGAGGTAGGCCTAAGAAGTATTGGGGAGAGGTGATTAGGCAGGACATGGCGCTGCTTCAGCTCACTGAGGACATGACCCTTGATAGGAGAGGGTGGAGGTCGAGGATTAAGGTAGAAGGTTAGTTGGTAGTTTATAGTTGTTCACTGACAGTCTTAGTAGTAGGCGAGTCCCTTCATAGTCTTAGATTTTTAGTAGGTTATGTGGTTTTGTTCGCCTCGGGTATTGTATTCCCTGTTGCTATTATTTGGTGCCACTTATCCTTTTTTTTTTTTTTTAAATTTTTTTTATCTTCCATCCTTCTTCCTCCCTTGCTTTCCTCTTCTTCTTCTTGCCCTTCCTGAGCCGAGGGTCTATTGGAAATAACCTCTCTACCTGAATTAGGTAGGGGTAAGGTCTGCGTACAGACTACCCTCCCCAGACCCCACTTGTTGGGATCAAACTGGGCTTCTTGTTGTTGTTGTTGTTATAACCAGTAGGGCCCTAACCTTCCTTGTCACTACTCGACCGAGGTTAGGCTTGGCACTTACTGGGTACCACTGTGGTGTACTCATGCCCTTTCCTGCACATGTTTTTCGTGTGCAGATCCAGGTTCCTCGCTCAGCCATACTACCAGTGAGACGATGCGATCTCAGAGACTTCAAGGTATATCTGTCGCGTCCGCAGACCTAGAAGTCCCTCTCTATTCTCCCTTTCAGCTATAGACTTCTTGTATTTACTTTTGTTTTGACTTTTGGAGTTAGAACACTATGTATTTCTCTAGCTTGTGATTCATGAGATTCCGGATTTTGGGAGTGTTTTTGTCCAGTTTGAGAGAGTGTTATTGTATATGCCGAGGGCATTATAACCTTCTTTATTATATTACTCGTAATTTGCTAGTTTCGTACCTTTTAATTCTTTTTCCGCTAATTGCTAGGCTTACCTAGTTGTAGAGACTAGGTGCCGTCACGACAGTACATGAAGGGAGAACTCGGATCGTGACAGGAAAGATAACTCTACCACTAAAGTTTAAGTTAGAGATTGAAAAGAAATCATCTAATGTTGTTTGTCTTTTCTTGAATTTGCGCTCCCTATAAAAAACAACTCTATTTCAAGAGTGACAAAAACAAAAAATATCAAGAAAACCAGTCTTTGTGGCCTAAATTAAGGGAAAATATGTTGACTCACCTGAGCTACTTTGGAAGATGTATTTACTCATTAGATGGAATCTTTTAAGAAAGAATTACAAGAAAATACACATGATTTCACACCATAATAAAAAATGACCCATGTTTTTAAATTTTACCCAATCTAGTCCATATTGTACATATTTTGAAAGCACAAGCAAATTCAAAACTTGTGTTCTTACAACCATTGTTTCTAAAAGCTATGGAGTTAAATATGTGTTCTCACAACCATTGCTTTCACTCTCTCTTCCTCTCACATCTTCTACATATGCTTCAAAGGGCTGTCCGCCATTGCTGCTTCTTACCATGTGTCACCTGGTTGCAATGTAAGAAAATTGAAGAGTAGAAGTCCACCATTGAAGGCCATTCGAAGCTTTGCTTTCGAAAATAGGATTTTTTTGAGTTTGTTAGTTGTTTGGATTGGGTGTTGTTCCAATTGATTGAAAATATAAAAAGGAGTTCAAAATTTAAATTTAAAGTGATTTGGAGTAGATTTGAGTTAAATTTTAGAAAAGACGCAAGGAAGAAGACGAAGTCAGTTTTTTGTATAATTATGTATAATCTTGTATAATAGTGTATATGAGTGTATAAACACATCTATACACTATTATACAATTTTATACACCTTTATACAAGCGTCCGTAGACGAACTTCTTCCACGATTTTCAGTTGCAATTCTTGTTCAAAACCAGTCCAAATCTCCATTAAATTACTTCAAATTTTATATAAAATCTCCTTATACTATTTCTAACAAGTCTAAATAACACCCACTCCAAATTTCTCACCAAATCAAATTCAAAATTTAAACCCACATGTTTAACCTTGTTAAAATTTAATTTTCACCATCCAAATGGAGTGGTTTGTTGAACTAATATTTGAGTCACAATTACCGATTCAAAAATTAACTTAAAAGCTTGAGCAACCTTTTTTAAAAATTAAATAGTAATTTCTAGAACCTATTGGAGTTGGATGTTAAATCTTAGCCTATTATTTTTGGATTAGTTGGTTGTAAATTGAAATATGGACTATAAAATTGAAAAGCAGGGAGCTCAGTTGTTTTTATGTGAAAATTTCCCATACTTTAACATGTTGCCCACTAGAGATTCAAAAGAATTGAGTATTCTATGTAGGAAAAAGTGTACATCAATAATATCAGATAATAAGTCCAACACCAAATAATTGACTAAAGTAACATCAAATGCAAAAAGAAGTAAAAAGTTGTCAACTTGAGATCGTTATAATATGAAAAATATTGAGAAAGCATGGCGGCTAATTGGCAGGATCCTTAATATATTAGTGCAACTTTATGTATTACAACTTTATCCAAAAAATAAATGATTTTGAAGGCAACCAACTTCATTTAGGGAAACATAAAAGGAGAGTCATTCTTTAAATTTAATAGACAATCCTCAAGATTACAATCGAAAAGTTCTCGAAGGTTAGTGGTCGCATGGTTCGGAATTCGGTGAATAATGAGCGACCCCTCTATTTTCTTCACTTAAATATCAAACTTTTATGTGCAACTGGATTCGAACTCGTAATGTATAATTAATCGACACATCACGTGTTGCATTCTTATAATTGTACCTGATTTCCTTGGGGCACTCATTTACATCATTATCCTTTCTTCTCCTTTTTTTAAAATCTTCCTTTAACTTTAGTTCTTTTTCTTCTCGTAATAATTGTTCTCCACTTTCGACTAAAAAATAAAATTAAAAAAAAAAGTTGTACTATAATTAACATGAGGGCTTTACTGATTAAATAATTCAAAAGCCACCCAACCTGCCGCATATATCTTGAACATAGCCAGCCGCCGGAGCACTATATATACCACCAGTTCAAACAATCAAAACATCAACTACACTTTCCTTAGTACAAAATGTTTTAGCTCAGATTATTTCATAATATCAAGAAAATAGAAATATCCCAACCCATTTATAGCCATGAAAATTTTCTTGGTTTTTTCCATACTTTGCTGTTTGTCATGGCCTAGTATTCAGAGCGATTTAACGACTTATATAGTACAAGTTGAATCCCCGGAAAGCGAAATTTCCACTCAATCTGTATCAGATCAAGATTTAGAGAGCTGGTACCGATCTTTTTTACCAAATACCATAGCGAGCACGAGCTCAAATGAAGAAGAAGAGCCACGTTTAGTGTATTCATATCGCAACGTTATGAAAGGTTTTGCAGCAAGATTATCAGCAGATCAAGTGAAGGAAATGGAGAAGAAAGAGGGGTTTATATCTGCATGGCCAGAGAGGATATTGTCGTTACACACTACGCATACTCCAAGTTTTCTTGGATTGCAACAGAACGAAGGTGTATGGCGACAATCCAATTACGGAAAAGGCGTGATTATTGGTGTCTTAGACACTGGTATTTCTCCAGACCATCCTTCATTTAGCGATGAAGGAATGCCTCCTCCGCCTGCTAAATGGAAAGGCAAGTGTGAATCGAACTTCACTACAAAGTGTAACAACAAGCTCATTGGCGCGAGGACTTTTCCTCAAGCCAATGTTTCGCCAATAGATGATAATGGACATGGTACACATACTGCTGGCACTGCTGCCGGAGGTTTTGTGAAAGGTGCTAATGTCTTTGGGAATGCTAATGGTACTGCAGTTGGGATCGCTCCACTTGCTCACCTCGCCATTTATAAGGTTTGCGATTCTTTTGGTTGCTCTGATAGTGGCATTTTATCTGCCATGGACGCGGCTATTGATGATGGAGTTGATATCTTATCGCTTTCCCTTGGTGGAAGTACTAATCCGTTCCATAGTGATCCTATTGCACTTGGCGCGTATAGTGCAACACAAAGAGGTATTCTTGTAAGTTGTTCGGCTGGTAATAACGGTCCATTTGAGGGCACTGTTGTAAATGAAGCCCCCTGGATTCTCACAGTAGGCGCGAGCACTCTTGACAGGAAAATTAAGGCTACTGTTAGGCTTGGAAATAAAGAAGAATTTGAGGGCGAATCAGCTTTTCATCCAAAGGTTTCCAAGACAAAATTCTTCCCTTTGTTTAATCCTGGAGAAAATTCAACAGACGACTCTGATAACTCTTTTTGCGGACCAGGGCTGACTGACCTCAGCCGTGCTATTAAAGGTAAAATAGTTTTGTGCGTTGCAGGTGGTGGTTTTAACAGTATTGAAAAAGGACAAGCTGTAAAGAACGCTGGAGGCGTTGGCATGATTCTCATTAATCGGCCTCAGGATGGATTTACTAAATCAGCCGATGCTCATGTCCTTCCGGCCCTGGATGTGGCTTCTTTTGATGGAAATCAAATTATCGAGTATATGAAATCAACAAAGAAGCCTGTTGCTAGAATTACATTCCAAGGAACGATAATAGGCGATAAAAATGCTCCAGTGCTTGCTGGTTTTTCTTCTCGCGGACCAAGCACTGCTAGTCCTGGAATCTTGAAACCTGATATTATTGGTCCTGGTGTTAACATTCTTGCGGCTTGGCCTACCTCTGTCGAAAACAATAAAACCAACACAAAATCAACATTCAACATTATTTCCGGTACCTCTATGTCATGTCCTCACCTCAGTGGAGTAGCAGCATTGTTAAAAAGCGCGCACCCCACTTGGTCCCCTGCAGCTATTAAATCAGCAATCATGACAACCGCGGACATAGTCAACCTTGGCAACCAATCCCTCCTAGACGAAATGCTCGCTCCTGCTAGAATCTTCGCCTATGGATCAGGACATGTCAATCCATCACGAGCAAATGATCCAGGACTAGTTTATGATACACAATTCAAGGATTACATACCTTATTTATGTGGTTTGAATTACACAGATCGACAAATGGGAAGCCTTCTACAACGCAAAACAAGTTGCTCGAAAGTGAAAAGTATTCCCGAAGCACAACTCAATTACCCTTCATTTTCCATTTCACTTGGAGCAAATCAGCAATCATACACAAGAACAGTGACAAACGTCGGGGAGGCAAAATCATCTTATCGCGTGGAGATAGTTTCACCACGAAGTGTTTCCGTTGTTGTTATGCCTTCAACTCTAAAATTTACGAAGTTGAATCAGAAGTTGACATACCGAGTGACATTTTCCACAACAACAAACATCACAAATATGGAAGTTGTTCATGGATACTTGAAATGGACAAGTGATAAGCATTTTGTAAGAAGTCCAATTGCTGTGATTCTACAAGAGCCTGAATCACCAGAAGATTAGTGTCTTTCCTGTTTAATAATTTGTTCAACTTATAATAAGCCTGTATTAATGGCTTGTATCCAAAATGTAGAATGAGTACAAAAATTACTCTATGTTTTATTCTACTGGTGTTATTTCCTTTGTGCTATGGACTAATATTTCTATTTCAATGTTTGTTACTTTTTATTTAAGCATTGGTTTTTGACATCTTTTTATTTAGGTGTTTCACTTTTCCTTATCAAACTTTTTCTGCTAAGAATCAGTATTGATCGTCAATCATCAGACTTTACATTAGAATTTAGCATAATACTTGCAGATTAGGGGGTCAAAATTTAGCGCATGAAAATATGATCCGCCAAAAAATCGCACTCGGCTTTTACGCTAAAATTAAACAATTTAATCTTAAGTCATGATCATGCCCAACTATGCCTTATAAAAGGACATGCGGACGTTGCAAATATAACCTGATTATTTAAGCCCAGAGTCAAATCCCACAGAGAACTAAGGTTTAGCTATGGTTGTTCAATATCGCTAAGAAATACAAGCCCAAACAATTTCCTAATTATAAAAGATTATAATATTTATTTTTTTTATCCAATTAACTAACAAATACTAGAAAGCTATAAAACTATCAATTAACAGGGATAAGGATTGGAGTCGAGATTAAGGAGGTCTAGAGTTATGATTTCCCCAATTCTCGGAATCCTTCCCGCTACGTTTTCTATAAATTCGCCTAAGTATTCTCTACCGATCATGAGCGCTCTGACTGTCGTAACTCTCTCCCGAGTAATTACCACAATTTACTAGTCGCACTCTCCCGAGTTACGCTAGCTGGCTTTGTTTATTACAGCTCACTTTTGATTGCACCCAAGGCTTCGTTATCCCTAATCCCGCCTTTAAAGGAGTAGTGTTGTTCAACAACTACCTAAATATGCACTCTCTCCCGAGTTATGCACACTAAATAGGCACAGCTAATTGAGGATCCTGTCAATTAACTACAACAAACACGTAGTTGAACAAATAGAGAAAATACTACGGCTCAATTATATAAAAATAAAAAGAATTTATCCTACAAAAGGTTCCATCAAAACCCTAGATAAAAAATTAGCTATTCATAATAGCATGTAAAACTACAATACTAAAAGTCATAACCAACAATGAAAAATAGGAAGAGGAAGAAAAAACTCGTAGAAGAATTCCCCGCCTTGCTCCTAGCGTGTTCTTGACTCCAAGGGTGTTGGCTAACCCTAAAGTAGTGTCTCTTCTTCCAAATTAGTGTTTTAGGATGTATTTATATGACCTAGGGTTGATGAGGGGCGGAATTCTTCAATCCAGCTTCGGATGGGAGAGCTGGAATCCGTGTCTGCCTTCGCGTCTAGACGCGGACTTTGACGCGGATGCAGCTTTTGAAATTCTTCCATTTCGCGAAGCGCTCCGTGCCTTTGCTTCGCTTCGCTGTTTTGTGCCTTAATTTTTCTCCTTTTTCGCGTCCGACTTTGTGCCACGCACGAGAGTAGACGAGCTCCCATTCCTTTAATTTCTTCTTTTTTTGTCGAATTGTCATCTTTTGATCATTTATCATCCAAACTCTTACACATAAGAAACACATAATGAGTATATTTCACTTCGAAAATCATGTAATCTCCCGCGACACACACAAGAATTAATATGCAAATATACTAAGAAATATGCACTTTTCATCATTTATCAACACCCCCACACTTAAACTCTTGCTCGTCCTCGAGCAACTTAAAACTGAGCGCATAGGCAAGAATACCTTTTTAAACAATTCTCCTAACTCATCACACCAAGAGTATTTAAAATAGACTAAGCACAAAAGCGTAACATCTTCACCTCAAGATTTGACTCACAAGTACCACACATTATTCACAATTCACCCAGTTACTCTAACATAGAGGTCACTGACATTACCTTTCCTTCATGAATCAAGTGCCCTCACGCAACAAAAGAGAGGAGTTCCACACAATAAAATTTAAGAACACTTAGGAACTCAAGATAGATAGAGTTCACTCACTCTCAGAAATAACATTCATATGCCACAAAAGATGTACCATAAGCTTGCCCATAGTGTACTACCCCACTAATCGAGCTCATGCAATCTAGGATCAATTAGGACTTTATTTGGTTGTAATGTAGGCTACGGGACGGGTATGATACATTTAGATATAGAGTGACTACATCTCCCTAAGCACTTTAATACATATACTTTAACCTTCAAACCCCGCTTATGTAAAAACAAAATTCCACCCTCACATCAATCTAGATTAACTCCCTACATCTTTAAGCACAATTACGTCAAGAGCCACCACTACCAAAGAATATATATATATATATATGTGTGTGTGTGTGTGTGTGTGTGTGTGTATTTTCTTCTTCTTCTTCTTCTTCTTCTTCTTTCAATTCAAGTGGCTCTTATATTATTTTTTTTCAACACAATGCACCTTTCTCCTTATTCCATTAGTTCCACTCAAAAGCCACACCCACCACCCCACACTTTAACTTTTACAAAGTTCATAACAATTCAAGTGCTCATGAGAGGTGAAAAGGTTCAAATATATGGTCAATTCAAACAATTGGGTAAGGCTTGTAATGTGGTTGCCAAAGAAACAGGATTATAGGCTCAAAAGGGGTTAACTACGATATATCACAATGAGGCGGGTAAAATATGTATATGTGGCTCAACAAAGAAACGCCTATGTCACTTCCAAGACTGAACAAAACTACTATTTCGCTTTGCAAATACACGGGGCAAGTTCTAGGCATCAAATGCACTGCACAGAATAACACCTAAACCTCACACACACATGGCACATAACCCACTCAGGATTGGATTCATCAAGACACTCTAGTCAAAGCAGTTCAGCAAAGTTAAAATCATACAATTTAAGGTACTTCTACACGAGTCAAAAATTGAGCCTAAGCGTCACAACCAAAGTACTCACTGTTCTCAAGGCATAACCAAGTCAGGAGATATTGCTTCAATTCAAAGCACAACACAATGACTCTTATTCCTTAAAAAAAAACTAACTACACCCGGTTCAAATAAAACCCTTGGAAAAGAACCGTGGTTTAAAGAAAAACCAAGGGGTAATTGCTACACTACCTAACACAAAAAAAAAATCTTTTTGGTATTTTTTTTAGACTTATTTCCCTCAAGAAAACTGTCTAGAAGATCCGTCATCAGGAAAAGTCCAATCTTTAAAAAAAAAATTATTTAATTAAACGAACACAACTAAAGTAGCATGAAAAGTCACCCAGATAATCTCCTCACCCCACACTTAAAATTGTGCATTGTCCCCAATGCACACCCATACATACAAGAGGGTAAAAGAAACTCCCTGGTAGACCAAAGGCCGAAACACTAGCAGTTCATGGGGTACTCAGACTTCTCCCAAGCTTGGTCCTTCGTGTGGGTACCTCACACTTAATTCTAACCATTTGGTTTGCTGATGCATTCTTCTAATACCTTTGCTTTCCATGCTCCTAGAAAATAAAAAAATTGACACTACAAAATAATACAATTAAAAAAATAAAAAATAAATAAAAGAAAACAATAAAGCTGGGTTGCCTCCCAACAAGCGCTTGATTTAACGTCGCGGCACGACGTGAATCACTTTCTGCCTCCACTTTGAACTTATGAATCGGACCCCAAGTTTTGATTCTGCTCTATGATCATGCTCCTGGGGTGGTGGAACGAATCTGACTGGCCCAATAAAATAATGTAGTATTCTGCACTTCTTGGCCTTTATATGAGGTGTGTAATCCCGACTTTCTGGCAAGAAGAATTTCAGAATGTAAGCACTTTGTTCCTCATTCCTTGACTCCTGAAATGGCTCGGACGACTCTATTTCCATATCATCATCTAAACACAATGTGGAAAAATGCTTGGAGTGAGGACCAATGCGCTCAACTACATGAACATTGGGACTATCTATATTCTCAACACTAATGACAATAGAGTCAACTAAATATGTATCCTCAATATCCTTGGTTGACTCTAGTATCTCTTCTACAACATCGACATCCTCAAAATCTAGTGTGATTGATTGTTGGTGTTCTACTCTAGCCTCCTCCTCTAGCTCATCAATTTTTGTATCTAATTCACGCTCTTCTTGGATACTATTCACAATATTGGCTTGTTGAGCATTAAAAACTTCAACCAGTTGACTCATGTGAACTTTCAAGTTGTGAATAGTTTCCTCCTGCCTTTCTATCCGCAGTAGTAATTTACTCCGTTGTTCCAAAATGCACTTTAACATATCTTCGAGCTTCTTTAGGTCAGCTTCCCTAGGTTCTTTGTTCCTATTAACTTCACCAGAAAAAGAAAAACCATCAAAGTAAAGGGTTGGGGGAAGGTAAGAAATATAAGCATAACCGTGAAAGTGACCATCTTGACCACCACACATATCACACACATTCCACACATAAGATTGAGTTGGTGCACAAAACTCGCTCTCAGGAATATTTTGATAATTTTGCCCTGGGTGGTTTCCTTTACAATATGCATAAGGAGGATCAAAAGTAGAATTACCAACAACAAAATTCTCATAATTCCATGATGCCATGTTTCTCAAATAAACAAATAAAACTATTAAAAAAAAATCAAATAATAAAATAAAAGTTCAAACTTGAAACCTAGCAATATGTACACCTACAACTACACCGTTAGTTCCCGGAAACGGCGCCAAAATTTGATCACGCCCAACTATACCTTATAGAAGGACACGCGGACGTTGCAAATATAACCTGAGTATTTATGCCCAGAGTCGAATCCCACAGAGAACTAAGGTTTAGCTATAGTTGTTCAATATCGCTAAGAAATACAAGCCCAAACAATTTCCTAATTATAAAATATTATAATGTTTATTTTTTTTATCCAATTAACTAACAAATACTAGAAAGCAATAAAACTATCAACTAACAAGGATAAGGGTTGGAGTCGAGATTAAGGAGGTCTAGAGTTATGATTTCCCCAATTGTCGGAATCCTTCCCGCTACGTTTTCTATAAATTCGCCTAAGTATTCTCTACCGATCATGAGCGCTCTGACTGTCGTAACTCTCTCCCGAGTAATTACCACAATTTACTAGACGCACTCCCCCGAGTTACGCTAGCTGGCTTTGTTTATTACAGCTCACTTTAGATTGCACCCAAGGCTTCGTTATCCCTAATCCCGCCTTTAAACCCGCAGTTATAGATCCCTCTTATACTTTGGGAGTGGTGTTGTTCAACAACTACCTAAATATACACTCTCTCCCGAGTTATGCACACTAAATAGGCACAACTAATTGAGGATCCTGTCAATTAACTACAACAAACACGTAGTTGAACAAATAGAGAAAATACTACGGCTCAATTATATAAAAATAACAAGAATTTATCCTACAAAAGTTTTCATCAAAACCCTAGATAAAAAATTAGCTATTCATAATAGCATGTAAAACTACAACACTAAAAGTCATAACCAACAATGAAAAATAGGAAGAGGAAGGAAAAACTCGTAGAAGAATTTCCCGCCTTGCTCCTAGCGTGTTCTTGCCTCCAAGGGTGTTGTCTAACCCTAAAGTAGTGTCTCTTCTTCCAAAGTGGTATTTTAGGATGTATTTATATAACCTAGGGTTGATGAGGGGCGGAATTCTTCTATCCAACTTCGGATGGGAGAACTGGAATCCGCGTCTGCCTTCGCATCTAGACGCGGACTTTGATGCGGATCCGCGTCTGCCGTCGCATCTTGACGCGGACTTTGACGCGGATGCAGATTTTGAAATTCTTCCATTTCGCGAAGCTCTCTGTGCCTTTGCTTTGCTTCGCTGTTTTGTGCCTTAATTTTTCTCCTTTTTCGCGTCTGACTTTGTGCCACACACGAGAGTAGACGAGCTCCCACTCCTTTAATCTCTTCTTTTTGTGTCGAATTGTCATCTTTTGATAATTTATCATCCAAACTCGTTCCTACACATAAGAAACACATAATGAGTATATTTCACTTCGAAAATCATGTAATCTCCCGCGACACACACAAAAATTAATATGCAAATATACTCGAAAATATGAACTTTTCATTATTTATCAAGTCACAATTAAAATAAGAGAATATATAATTCAGCATGATTCAATAACAAAAGTTTACTTGTAGATTCGAGTAAATTTTTTCCATAAATAAGCCTTTTAAAGTCTTCAAGGTTAGTTATGCAATCATTTTAATCTTTCTATTAGAGCTAGTTTCATATTCTGCTATCAGTCTAGTTGTGAGTGAGATGATTGTGCTTTTCTCATGTGTAGCTTGGGTTATTTCATATTCACCTCTTTCTTTTCTTATGATTTTGTTTGCTATGCCTACTGTTATAGCATTATAAACATTATTGTTACTCTTGCTATTATCGGGATAAATCTGACCCTTTCACCTGTTTCCGCTTACGTATATAGGATGTTTTAAGAAGTGAACATCCTTCTTAGCAGCGGGGCCCGGAAAAAGAAAAGGGAAGATTCGTTTACTATATTTTTGACCCTCTAAAGAGATATATTGCCAATCACTCTACCAAAGGTTATGGTGGGATGGTAAGTATCCCTCTATCCTTAACTAAAGGTCTCGAGTATGAGTCTTTGGAATGAAGTTGCTTTTTGGTAGGGAGCACTTTAACCCTACTGTGGAACTGATAGAAAATTAGTGATATCTCAAAAGGTAATGTCCATCTTTGTTTGGGAAAACGTTTCTCTTTGAAATATTATTTACATCTACTTATTATTTAGTAAGTTATTTTACAATTAATAGAGTCAAACTAGCCGTTACTAGCGTTAACTAGCCGTTGGAGCAACACCTATATAAACATGGTCTTTGGAGAGCTAAAGACACACTTTCTAACACAACTTTCTGAATCATCTTCTTCCTTTTATATGCTGGGTTTCTTTCTTGAGTTTTCTGCTAGTTCTGTTCCTAGTTTAATAACTGGAAGAGCTTGTTGAATCCTGGGGGATACGCCTAATTTTATTTATCACCGTGTGGGCGAAATATCCTTAAGGACACTGTCCTTGACACGCCTCAAGCTAACTCCTATTCTCCATAACCAATATATTTCCAACAATCTTAAGGATATTTTCACATTTTTTTTATTATGGAGAATCAAATTTGATGTTGTCCAAGTTATTGTTCTAATTTGGAAAATGGGACCTACACTTCAAGTTTGCAAAATGGTCTTATGGAAAATACCACTTATGGAATTCTGATGAACTTTAAAGACATACAGTAATATCTTCCACTTGATATGTTTTTGCGTAACATTATATCTAAGTGTCATGTATGCATAGTTGGACTAATATATACCTCTTCAATATTTATTCTTTCATGCTTATTTTCATGAGAACATAATTGTATTGGGAAAAATTGAGTTTACATATTGAAGTGATTGAAAGATGACGTGCCATGACACGAAGGCTGGTCAAAGAATGATGGCAAGCAAGGAGGCACGAGTTGCAACAGATATGAGCAGAGGCACAAGCAGATAAAGACTCGACACTCGTACCTATTTAAATCTGAAAGTTAAGAAGAATGAATCTGACAGCACAGGAGAGTACAGATACAATATTTAATAAACATTAAATACTGAAAAAGTTAGAGAATCTGTATTAAATTACAATGATTATGTAACATAGCATTTAATGCCTTTAATTGTCTATAATGACCTTATTATGACAAAGGCAAAACGTATATCTTAGAGATAACTATAAAAAGGAGAAGACTGGTCATTTGTAAGGATACGAAATATCAACTGAACATACTGATTTACTTTATTTTCTGCTATCTATCTTATTGTTATCAAAATCAATTTCTTCTATTCATTTTCGATTATCAATAACCCGAGTTCTTCTAAAAATAAAGCTTTGACCGAAATTCTATTTTTTGGTTAAACAAATTGGTTCCGTTACCGGAAATCTGATAATCTATTCTTTCTTAGTCTAACCTTTTTTGCATCAACAACCATGTCAAACGTTAATGACAACAACCAAGGAAACCAAGTAAACCAAGGAAACCAAGGAAACCCTCAACTCCAGGGGAAATCACAAGATGACCGCACCCTGATTCCTTCTCCACAAAGCTCCCCTCGACGGTCTCGAGAAGGCACTCCTGATGGGTCGCATTCAAATGCAAATGCTCAATTTGAAAACGATGAAGCTATTAATGAAGCTTTGCAAAAGCTAATCGCTCAACAGGTCAATAAAGATCTTGAAGCCTTTGCCAGTCAGTTACCTGTTGCACCACCAACACCAATTCCAAATACCAACACCTTGGAAAACCCTCATTCTGGGCTTGCTAATTCAGGCAGTGGTGGAATCCACAGCGAGTCACGAGATGGAGAACCAGGTAATCTAATTAATTTTGATTTACAAAATTTAGTATTAACATTGCAGAAACAGCTCAAAGAGCAAAGTGACCGCATAGAACAAATACCTGGAGTACTGCCTGTAATCAAAGGGATAGATATAGACAAATATTCACAACAACCTTGGAAGCCAAATGCTGCTCCTCTCCCAATTCCAAAGAAATTCAAAATGCCCGATATTCTAAAATACGATGGAACAACTGATCCACGAGACCACGTGACTGCATTCACAACTGGCGTAAAAGGCAACGACCTGACCAAACAAGAAATCGAATCAGTATTGGTCAAATAATTTGGCGAAACACTCACTAAGGGAGCATTAACATGGTATTCTCTTTTAGCCGAAAATTCCATAAATTCTTTTGCTCAGCTTGCAGATTTTTTTATTAAAGCACATTCGGGAGCTCAAAAAGTCGAAAAAAGAATGGAGAATATTTTCAAAATCAAGCAAGGGGACTCAGAGTTGCTTAGAGAATTCGTGGATATGTTCCAGCGTGAAAGAATGACGTTACCACGAGTACCAGACAATTGGGCAGCTATAGCCTTCACTAGTAATTTGAATAAAAAAAGCTCAGAAGCCATGAGGCGACTCAAGGAAAGTCTTCGTGAATTCCAAGCAACAACATGGAATGACGTATACAATAGGTATAGCACGAAGCTAAGGATAGAAGAAGATATTATCTCACGGTCTCAAAAAGAAGAAAAGGTAAGTTCAAGACGGGCGGAAACCGAAAAAAGGTCCGGTAAAAACAGGTAGGAACCATAGATGGGCCCAGCGGGAAGAGATGCACGATCAAAACAGGACAATTCAAGGTACGATCATAAATCGAGGAATATAGAGTCGGGCTCATCATCAAGATTTGGGAATGATAAAAACACGCGAGAGTCGCGGGACGATGATAGAAACTTGAAGACAAGATTTGGCGATTATAATTTTAATGTAAGCACTTTCGAGCTCATAGATGTTTTAAGAAGCATGGGTGACAAGGTGCGGTGGCCAAAAGAAATAAGATCGAATCCTAACAGGCGCAATCCCGATCACTGGTGCGAATTTCACAATGATCATGGTCATAAAATGGCAGATTGTAGGTTGCTACAAGGAGAAGTTGATCATCTATTGAAGCAAGGGTATCTCACCGAATTATTCAGTGAGAAAGGTAAGCAAGCATACATGAAGAATAGGTAGGAGCCCCCTAAACTGCCTTCTCCCAAAAGGACTGTTAATGTTATACGCGGAGGGGAAGAAATCAATGGTGTGACGTACACACCAGCCAATAAAGTTTCCAAAGTCACAATTACCCACGAGAAGCGGGTGCGACATGTCTTAGAGGAAGAAAGTATTACATCTGATGATGCAGATGCGGATGGTGTATTATCTCCACATAGCGATGTACTAATAATATCTCTACTTGTACATGATACTAATGTGAAACGAGTTTTGATTGATCTATGTAGTTCCGTGAACATTATTCTGCTAAGAGTACTACACGAGATGCAAGCTGAAGATAAATTAGTACCAAAGGCGCATACTTTGTCTGGATTCGACAATTCCAGCGTCGTAACAAAAGGAGAGGTAATACTTACTACATTTGCAGAAGGAGTTGTCAAGGATACAAAATTTCAGGTGGTAGATATGGAGATGGCTTACAATATGATTCTCGGGAGACCATGGATCCACGAGATGGATGCTGTTCCGTCGACCTTACATCAAGTTATTAAATTTCCATCACCATGGTGGATATGTCAAATCCGTGGGGATCAACAGACATCTAGGAGCATCAACTCTGTTGCAGATTCAAGTATGAGAAACGGAGAAAAATAGCAATTACAGAATCCAGTTGAGGGTACCACAACACAAACCTCAAGTGAACAAGGGCGAACAGATATGGACTCAGGCCTGATGCCATTCAAGAACCACAGGAAAACAAAAATATCAAAACAGCAATTGAAGAGCTGGAGGCTGTAGTGTTGTCTACACAATGGCCTGAAAAGAAAGTCTACGTAGGAGCCAATCTAAGCCAGGATATGAAAGGTAAGTTGATTGATTTTTTTTTTTGCTAACGTGCATTGTTTTGCTTGATCCCATTCTGATATGACAGGAATACCACCAGAGGTAATGACTCACAAATTAAATGAAGACCCATCATATCCGCCTGTCAAACAAAAGAAGAGAAAGCAAGGAACTTTCAAGAATCAGGTGATTCAAGATGAGGTTCAAAAATTACTAAAAATTGGGTCTATCCGCAAGGTAAAGTATCCTAACTGGTTAGCCAATACTGTTGTGGTACCGAAGAAGAATGGAAAATGGCGAGTTTGTGTAGATTACATAGACCTTAACAAAGCTTGTCCTAAAGATTCTTTTCCATTACCACATATAGATCAACTAATTGATGCTACTGCAGGGCATGAATTGTTAAGCTTTTTAGATACGTATTCAGGATACAACCAGATCAAAATGGATCCTATAGATGAAGAAAAAACTTCATTTATAACAGACAGGGGGACTTACTGTTATAAAGTAATGCCCTTTGGTCTTAAAAATGCTGGTGCAACATATCAAAGACTAGTGACCAAAATGTTTCAAGAACATTTGGGAAAAACTATGGAGGTCTATATAGATGATATGCTCGTTAAAACTCAACATTCAGGGGATCATATATAACACTTGTTTGATACGTTTCAGATCTTGCGAAAATTCAACATGAAATTAAACCCTGAGAAATGTGCATTCGGTGTTGCATCAGGTAAGTTTTTAGGTTTTCTTGTTTCTAACCGTGGCATTGAGGTGAATCCAGCGCAGATTAAAGCCATTGAAGAAATCCCTGATATACTTACAAATAAAAAAGAAGTGCAGAGGTTGGCAGGAAGAATTGCAGCTTTGGGGAGATTTATTTCCAAATCATCAGAAAAGTGCTTTAAATTCTTTTCAGCTCTTAAAAAGCAAGATCAGTTCGAATGGACTGAGGAGTGTCAACAGGCGCTCAAAAATTTGAAGACATACCTGTCAAATCAGCCGTTACTCGCAAAACCAAAGGTTGGAGAAAGATTGCTCATCTATCTTGCTGTCTCAGAAGTAGCGGTGAGTGATGTCTTAGTTCGTGAAGACCAAGGTAAACAATCCCCAATTTATTATGTCAGCAAATCATTATTAGATGCGGAGACGTGGTATCCTCAATTAGAAAAACTTGCACTTGAACTAATCATGGCTTCAAGCAAACTAAGGCCTTACTTTCAATGTCACCCTATTGCCGTAGTAACTGCTTATCCATTACGCAATATATTACACAAACATGAGTTGTCTGGTAGATTAGCCAAATGGGCTATAGAATTAAGTGAATATGACATTACTTACCAGCCTAGAACCGCGATAAAATCTCAAGTGTTAGCGGATTTTGTGGCTGATTTTAGCCAAGGAATGCAATTAGAAGCAGAAAAAGAATTACAGGTGTTCAACGGATCTAATCCGGGAATTTGGACCTTATTTACTAATGGTTCATCTAATGTGAAGGGTGCAGGCTTAGGAATTGTTTTGGTACCACCTACGGGTGAGACCATTCGACAAGCCATTAAATGTCATTCTATAACTAACAATGAAGCAGAGTATGAAGCTGTGATTGCAGGTTTAGAACTGGCACGGGAACTCGGCATTAATCAGATTGTAATCAAAAGCGATTCGCAGCTTGTGGTTAACAAAATGCTGGGGACTTATACATCCAGAGAAGCACGAATGCAACAGTATTTAAAGAAGGTACGGGATCTGATCAGGCAATTCCAAACCTGGAAAGTTATGCAAATACCAAGAGATGAAAATGTCGAGGCGGACGCCCTATCCAATCTTGCATCTGCGGCAGATGTGGCAAGCAATGAAAATGCTTCCGTAATTCATTTGTTTCATTCATTACTCGATCCAGATAAAAATGAGGTAAATTTTAATAACTTAACCTGGGATTGGAGGAACGAGATTGTTGCTTTTTTGCAGTATGGAACCGTCCCTGAAGATAAGAAAAAAGCTCACGCGCTTCGGAAAAAGGCTGCTCGATATTGTTTAAAGCAAGGCAATCTTTATCGAAAAATGTTCGGTGGTCCCTTAGCAAGATGCCTCGGGCCTTCTCAGACAGAATATGTAATGAGAGAAATACACGAAGGGCATTGTGGAAATCACGCAGGAGGAAGATCACTGGTAAGAACCATGATTAGGGCAGGTTATTATTGGCCTAAAATGGAAGAAGAAGCGGAAAATTTCGTGGCTAAATGTGATAAATGTCAAAGATACGGTAATAACATGCATAGACCGACGGAGTTATTACATCCGGTTATTGCACCGTGGCCTTTTATGAAATGGGGAATGGATATCGTGGGTCCACTACCGCAAGCAAAAGGACAGGTAAAATTTTTGCTTGTACTCACTGACTATTTTACTAAATGGGTGGAAGCAGGAGCATTCAAACAGGTGCGGGAAAAAGAAGTTAGAGATTTCATTTGGCGAAATATCATATGTCGATTCGGTGTGCCAAAGGAAATCGTGTGTGATAATGACCCTCAATTTATAGGCGCACAAATCACAGAGTTTTTTCAAAGTTGGCAGATCAAAAGGATTACATCTACACCTTATCATCCGGTGGGTAATGGCCAAGCTGAGTCAACAAACAAAGTCATTATCAACAATTTAAAGAAGCATTTAGAGGAATCCAAAGGTAATTGGCCGGAAGTGCTACCTGGTATTTTATGGGCATATCGCACGACAACAAAAATAAGTACAGGTGAAACACCATTCTCATTGGTGTACGGAGCTGAAGCTTTAATTCCGGTTGAGATAGGGGAACCAAGCACGAGGTACATGCAAGCGTTAGAAGAATCTGATGAAGAGGAGATGCGCATAAACCTTGACTTACTTGAAGGGAGAAGAGAAACTGCATTAATAAGAATGGCAGCACAGAAATAAGTCATTGAACGATATTACAATCGAAAGGCACGATTAAGATACTTCAAGATTGGGGACTTCGTACTCAAGAAAGTTTTTCAATCCACGAAGGCGGCTAATACGGGAAAACTGAGTCCAACTTGGGAAGGACCTTACAGGATTCATGGTATTGCGGGAAAAGGAGCATACGAGCTGGAGACTATGGATGGCAAGATATTACCTTCACATTGGAATGCCGTTCACCTGAAGAGATACTATTTCTAAAAGAATACCCACGGTCAGGTATCTTCATTTTAAAATTCTATTTTTTGAATTATTAAAGTTTTACTAACGATTTTAGATGATAGGCAAAAAGCTAGCCCGTACTAAATGATGAATCACGACCTGCAAGGCACGTGGAATAAATTAAAATTCCCGGTCTAGGGTTACAACTATTCTGATAGAAATTAAGACGGGTTAAGCAGTCTTCATCTATAATCGCACCTCCGAGTCCCGTGTGTTTTTCCTTTTACAGGAAAAGGACCAAAATGAGAGGAACAATCAAGTGCTCGAGGCTTCATACTTCAACGCTCAAACACTTGGGGGACTATATAATATACATAGACACGTGTATTAAGAAGGCAAAGAAGAAGATTGAGAAACAATCAAAGATCAAGCCTGAAAAGTTCACTCATTGAATGAATCAAGTGCAGAGCAGAGTCACGAGCTAAGGCCAAAGAAAAACCTTATCATAGTTAGGGTAAAGGCAATGTACTGAAACGGGTTATAAATAAAAACCTTGTGTTCATTTTCTTTTTTGAAATCTGTTATAAGAAAAACAGTTACGAGAAAGTTATAGAAGTAATTCAAATACATGTAAAGTATTATTCAAAACTAGACAAAGTTCAAATAAAAACTTGTCAAAGTTATTTCAAGAAACATGTGTATTCCTATTTCTTTTATCGTATATTAACACCATTATGAAGTTGAGACGTCTTCTTCATTAAGTGTCGAATATAAAAGGGTCCTCTTTTATAAAATTCATGATTAATTCAAGTATTCATGAAACTAAAAAAAAATAGAAGCATTTTTGAAAAATAAAAATGCAAGTTATTCAGTAAGTCCTTAAAAATAAAGTCAAGAATAAATAAAACAGAAGTTCAAACAGTAACAGAAACTTCTTAATATTAAAAAAAAAAGTTTAGACTAAGTATGAACATAGTCATAAACCAAAAGTTGTTTATACAAAGTGCCCCATAAAAGGTTTGGGGACTTAACGTTTTCAACAAACCCTTAAAAAGATCAAGGGTTACAACCACATATCACCAAAAAGAAAAAAACAACAACAAAGGAATTCAAACAACATAAACTTTTCACTGAGAAGTTGAAGGAACTGAAGCAGGGACATCAACAGCAGCAGACTCAACTTGACTTGAAGGAGTGGGGATACCCGTATCATCTTCAACATTTTCAGAAGCTTCAACCACGAGAGAGGAAAAATCTTGGTTCTGCTGAGTCTTCTCAATAGCCTCTTTGATCTTGGCTAACTCAGATTCCAAGTTAAAATTCTCCTGGCTAACTTCAACGAGGGTATCATGGCGAGAATTTAAAAACGCCCAACTCACTTCAATGGTAGTTTTATCTTCAAGGATCTCGTAATCTCTTTCCCAGTCAGCAATTTCATTTTTTAACTTTTCATTTTCAGCCAAGGCAGATTCATAAGAAGCTTGAAGAGAACCGTGGGAATTTTCTAAAGAACAAACCTTATAAGAAGATACCCGGAGGTCTTCTTGAGTTTGAGTCAAATTCTGCATGAGTTCACCAGCATATGCTTCTTTTTCACCAAAGAGAGCCCTCAACTCTCTAATTTCTTCACTTGCCTTGGACAATTGCTTGGAATAAGAGGTTTCCAGACGAGCCTTTTCCTTACCTGCTTGATTTGAAGAAGCTTTTTCAACTGCCAACTCTGAAGTCAAAGCCCGTACCTGCTGCTCCAAGGTACTTTTACTTTCTTCTAAGGTTTCCACATCGATTTGAAGACTGTCACACTGTTCCTTCCAATAATCCGCCTCTATTTGCTAGTCACGCACTAATTGTTCTGAGAGGGTAACTCTTTTCATCATCTCCTTGCCAATTAAATTGACCTAAGCAAAAAAGAGAAGGGAAAATGAGAACTCTAAAAATAGAAAAAAGATAAAGTAAAGCTTGAAAAAGGGATACCTTTCAAGAAGCATGCACTATACCGTTCATCAAGGTCAAAGAACTGTGGCTATCAAGCTTAGCTCTTTCAACTCGACCAATCAAAGCCTTTAGCCACACGTCTACTTGACCTGATTTCCTTAAAAGATTACCCTCAGTAGGAACTTCAATGGTGACTTGCCTCATAGCAGCACCCCTACTCGAGGAACCAACCTCAGTGTGATGAACAAATGGAGGGAGAATTATTGAAGGAGGAACAGTAGAAGCAGACAAAACAGCCTGGGGAGGAATGGAAACAGCCACGATCGGCAAAGAAGGAATCACAACAACGGAAGTATAAAAAGAAGCCAGGGGTGCTTCATCAGAAACCGGACCTAAATTTCACTACCAAACCCGCGGTTAAAAAGCTGCTCAACTAAACCATGAGAAGCAGTGGGAACATCATCAACATCATCATCAGGGATCACCACCGGGGCTTCGATAGACTCGGCAAGAGGAATAGAACCGGGAGGGGGGGGGTGATGCTTCATCATTAGAAATGATACGTCTACGAGCTCGTGGCCTTGTTACCAAAGAACCCCCCGTCTTCCTCTTCTTCAGAGTCTTGGTCATCATCAGCTTTTCTTTTCGATGAAGAGCCCAAAATTATCTCTTGGGCCCTTTCCAAAGAAATACGAGAAGCTACGACCGCCTCGGACTAATCCCTCGAACTGCAAATCCTAATAAAAAGAAGGATTAAAATAAGTTCAGGAAAAAGCAATATATAAAAGAAAAAAAAAACTCTTACCATGAGTTTTCACTTTCCAACCAAATCGTTGGGAAAGAGTCTTCCAAGATCTACCCTCCATTGGGGCAGTATTCAACAGCTTTCCTACCCAACCACGGAAATTGGGAATATCGTCAACAATTCCCATGGTTGCTGGAAAAGAAAAGGAAAATTAGGATAATAATCATCAAAATTGAAGAAAAAAGGTACGAGAAAGTTAGTAAAAAAAAAACTCACGTGCAAAATTCCACTTCTCGGGGAAGGGAACATTTCCATCACCCACCAAACCAACAGTGGGGGTAGCAACAAACCTGGCGTACCAGCCACGGTCTCTGTCATCCTCTGGACTGACCAGAACTCTTTTGCTCCTTGCTACTAAAGTGAAGACACCGTGACGAAAGAGTCTGGGGGAGTAAAGATGAATTAGATGGGAGAAAGTAAAAGGCACACCGGCCATATTAGTCAAATGCCTCAAACAGGCAACAACCCTCCACACTATAGGGCCAATCTGGCCTAAACAGACATCGAAAAAAATGACAGAATTCTAGGATGACAGGATCAATAGCAAGTTTGAATCCTAAGGTGAAAGGATATGTATAAACAAAGGAAAATCCCGTTAAATAGGAGGTGCTTCTTTGATTCGCATTGGGAATTATGATGGGAAAGTCATGACTCCAATGACAGTCTTTACGAACTAAAGAAATCAGGCCTTCAGTGATCTGAGTTGGGTAGATATCAGCACGATCTATAGAGGACACTTGATTTCTAAGGGACTCTCTATCATTATAGAAAGATAGTTCCGCAGGAACTATCTCTTCCACTAGAGGTTCACGAAGAGGTTCAGAGGATTCCTTACCTCTAGAAGAAGACCTTTGTGAAAGAGAACCTCTGGTTCTAGAAGAGGAGCCGGAACTAGATGACGGAAGAGAAGAACCACGTATGGATGAAGACCCTAAATTACGTAGTCTACCTCCTCTTCTACTCCTATTAGGGGCAAGAGGAAAGTTATCAACTATGAGGACTCTACTAGGGTTAGGGTTTGATGAAAACATGACAGTACGAGGAAGGTGAAGAACAAGAATTGAATATTCTGAAAGCTTTGAACTTTATGTGAGAAAGACAAACATGAGAACTATATTTATACTAAGAAGCAACCGTCAAAGGAAAGGTGCAATGATGGAAATGCCATAATGAGAACTGTCGCTTCGTGATTAGTGAAGCTATAAAAAAGCCTTAAAAAGCGCTGCAAAGTCGCAGAGCCAATAAAAGGGTGCCACGTGTAATAAGCATTAAATGAAAGTGACAATTGAAGCGTCGATTCTATCATAGCATTAATGGCAGAAAATATTCCCGCTATAATAAAATTCACTTCCCAAATATTCAGTTGATGAATAAATGGCAAGTGGGGGGACTATCTGTATTGGGAAAAATTGAGTTTATATATTGAAGTGATTGAAAGATGATGTGTCATGACCGAAGGCTGGTCAAAGAATGATGGCAAGCAAGGAGGCACGAGTTGCAACAGATACGAACAGAGGCACAAGCAGATAAAGACTCGACGCTCGTACCTATTTAAATCTAAAAGTTAAGAAGAATGAATCTGACAGCACAAGAGAGTACAGATACAATATTTAATAAGCATTAAATACTGAAAATGTTAGAGAATCTGTATTAAATTACAATGATTATGTAACGTAGCATTTAATGCCTTTAATTGTCTATAATGACCTTATTATGACAAAGGAAAAACGTATATCTTAGAGCTAGCTATAAAAAGGAGAAGACTGGTCATTTGTAAGGATACAAAATATCAACTGAATATACTGATTTACTTTGTTTTCTGCTATCTATCTTATTGTTATCAAAATCAATTTCTTCTGTTCATTTTCGATTATCAATAACCCGAGATGTTCTAAAAATAAAGCTTTGACCGAAATTTTATTTTTTGGTTAAACAATAATAAGCATATAAACTTTGACATAAGAATGATTCATATAATGTCCTTTCAATTTTAGATGTGTTTATAGCTGTACATTATTTGTTGATGTGAATTTGTATTTATAATTTTGTATGTGCATTTTGCATAGTGAAAGATATTGCACTGATTTTGTAGTTCTCTAGATTTAGAGTGTTTTAAATATTCTCTTTTAACATCTTGAAGAGGCAATATGATATTAGTTATTTTGGTAGTTGTAGAATTTCCTGACATGTCAAAAGGAAAATTTGTTTATGTTGCTTGAGATCACGAAAATAAATGGTATTTACATTTATATACTATTTAAAAGGTTGGTGACATTTTGTCATGAATTTGATATCTCTGGACATACATGTTTTCTAATTTGAAGATAAAATATTTTGGGTGAAGCTATATTATTAGTTTGTTATTTATAAAATGGAACTCCTTATGAGTTGTGAAAAGATTATCTCCTTAATGGTCTGAAATTTTCGAAAGTGTGGGGGTCGAGAATGTATTGCCAACGGTTATGTAGCCTAATCATAAGGGGAATAATGAGGAAAAATATTTATTAAAATTATTGTAATGAAGCCTTGCAAAATTGAGATTTGTTGTGGCAAAAAAAAATTAATAGATAAAAAAAATATATTGTATTTTTGCTTTTAAATGTTATGTTGATTTGGGTCTCTTAGTCATTTGGGTGAAGAAATCATTGAATTATGACCCATTTCCTACTGATTTGAGATTTTTCTGTAGAAGTTAAAGTTGCTTCTATATTCAATTTTTTTACTTTGGTAATTGACTACGGAAGGTACAAAAAGAAAATAAATTCTTATGTGTTGAAAGATGTTTCAAAAGGCACTTGTACAGAAGTCAAGTTTATTTCATTTAGAGATGATTTTATGCCTTACTTGAGAAGTATATGAGTTTAGTATTTAGTATGTGAATTTTTTTTACAGTATTAGAAGGATACAGTGATGATATTAAATCTCTGATTCAGTTGAGAAAAACTCAATAGTGACTGTGTGATCACTTTTTGGTGGGTGTTGTGGCATTAAAATTTCCTGGATGAGGTTGATTAAGCAACCTCTTGGTGAGTTAAACCGACAATAATTATGTCGATGAATTGGGATTGCCAAAGCGCAATAGCCATTATAGAAAATAAATCTTTCAATAGGAAGAGTAGATACATTCTCTAGAGACATAATGTGATATAGCAATTGCTTAGAGATGAGAATTTTGTATACATATTATGTGTAGTCAAAAGAGGATTTGGCCGATCCTTTGAATTATAAGTGAAACATCGAGGGGTTGAGACTTTTGCCAATTTGAGATATATCAACAATGATGGTAACCCAACCTATGTGATTGGAGATCCTATGAAGTAGGTTCATATGGGTAATAACAAGTCATTAGTTGATCAAATATGCACTATTAAATTATGTCTCTTCCTATGGTGTGTGTATATAGTGCAAGATTGCAAAGAATGAGACGCTGAGTTATTAAACTCTTAATCCAATAATCCATAGCCTTTATAGGTGGTGTATTGAGCTGCAGAATACACTTGATGGATGGACCTATATGAGTGTGGAGTGGGGCAGCTCCTATGAAATTTCTGGCGAACTTTCTAGAGCACTCATGAATACCAGGCGCGCGCATGGCCTATTAGCGTAAAACCGCGAAAACAACAGAAATTGTAGGGGTGTAATATGATGAATAAGATCTCTAGAGTACAAAACCTAAATGTTGGGTTTTTGTACTCAAAATACGTTTCTACTGCTAAAAAAAGTTACATTTTTATATATAACGCGGTATTATACCGCTATAATGACCCGACCGGTCGTTTTGAGCCCTAGCGCACTGTTTAGCAGTTTGAGGACATGAGCAGCTTCAATTCGGGCACTATGACTTGTACGCGTGGTCGGAATTAAATTTCGGGAAGCTCGGAGTTGACTTGGAAAGGAAATTCTCATTTTGGAAGCATTAAATTGAGAGAATTGACTAGGATTGGATTTCAGAGTAAACGACCTCGGAATCGGGATCTGAAGGTTCCAGCAGGTTCGTATGATGATTTCGGACTTGTGCGTATGCCCAGATCAGGTTTTAGGTGACCCGGGAGCATTTTGGTGCCTATTGTGGAAGTTAGCATTTTGGAAGAAATTTCAAAAGTTTGGGTTGAAGTACATTTTAGTGTTATCGATATCCGTTTGGGATTCCGAGTCTGAGAGTAGCTCCGTATGGTGATTCTGGAGTTGGGAGCGCGATCGGAAGTGAATTTGGATGGCCGTGGAGCATTTTGGAGCCATTTGGCTAAGGATAGAAATTTAAAGGTTTTTGAGAGGTTCGACCGGAGGTGGACTTTTGATATCGGGGTCGGAATCCGATTCCGAAAGTTGGAGTAGGTCCGTAATGTCGAATATGACTTGTGTGCAAAATTTGAAGTCAATCGGACGTGATTTGATAGGTTTAAACATCGAAATTAAAAGTTTGAAATTCTAAAGTTCATAAGGCTTGGATTGGAGGTCGATTCATGGTTTTGGCGTTGTTTGACATGATTTGAGGCCTCGAGCAAGTCCGTAATGTATTTTGGGACTGGTTGGTATGATTGGTTGGGGTCCCGGGGGCCTCGGGTGGATTCCGGGTGGTTAACGGATCGAATTGGATTTTTGGAAAAGGCTGAAGTTGCTGGTTGCTGGTATAACAGCACCTGCGAGACTAGGGCCGCAGGTGCGGAGCCGCAGAAGCGGCCAGAAGAGCCGCAGATGCGGTTTTGGGCTGGAAGTTAAGGAACCGCAGATGCGGTTATGTAGCCGCAGAAGCGGGACCGCACCTGCGGTAGTCGAGTCGCATAAGCGAAAATGAGCGACTAGGCTGGGACCCGCAGATGGGGTCATTCTGCCGCAGATGCGGGACCACACCTGCGGTGGACGAGGCACAGAAGCGGAAAAGCGGAGCCTGGAGGAAACCGCAAAAGCGGTGGATTGGCTCGCACCTGCAGAACCGCAGAAGCGATCAAGGGACCGCAGGTGCGGAAAGTGCTAGAGGCAGAGATGTGTTTTTGAAAATCGGGATTTGGCCATTTTCTCTCATATTTTCTTGGCCTGGGCGATTTTTGGGAGAGCTTCAAGTGGGATTTTCATCATAAATGATAAGGTAAGATAATCCCATCCATCTTGAGTTAAATACATCGATTATGTATGAATTTAGCATGTAAATTGGTAGAAATTTGGGGTTTTGGTAGAAAGACCTAGAAATTTTTATCCTTGGAATTTGACCGCGATTTTGGGTATGGAATTTAGAGAAAATTATATATTTGAGTTCGTGAGGCTATGGGTAAACTTATTCTTCAAAAATTTTGGATATCCGGGCACGTGGGCCCGAGGGCATTTTTGTCAACTTCCGATCGGGGTTAGGAATTGCTATAAATTGGATTTATATGAGCAGTTATCGTATATTAATGGATTTGCGTAACTATTGGCTAGTTTTGGAGCGTTGTGCATCAATTTGAGTTTTCGGAAGGGCGTGGGAGGCCGGTTATGGATCTTCGGAGCGAGGTGAGTCTCCTCTCTAACCTTGTAAGAGGGAATTGTCCCCATAGGTGAGTTAATTGGTTATGTGCTCCTATTTGTGGGGGCTACGTACGTACGAGGTGATGAGAGTCCGTGCGTAGCTATTATTATGTTTAAGTCCGGGTAGTCTAGGACCCAAAAGCATGTTATTCTTGGAATATTTGTAATCTTATTGACAGTTTGAATTGTTTAAATCACGTTGAGTTAGTAAATGAATTTCTAAAAAGATTTACCTTCATCTTCTTGAATTGTTTAAAGAAAATTGGTTTTTCCTTGGATAAATTGCTCCCTGATGAGTTCTTAATTGACTGTTTAAATGTGTTTATATATTGTGGAACGGGCCGAACGCCTCGGTAGATTGAATAGATACATCTATGGTTTGTGCCATTCGACCCTCTGACAGTGCACAGTTTAAATATTGTTGGATCGGGCCGTACGTCCTCGGCATGAATTGCGCATGCTTGTATTGCTGCCTTGAATTTATTAAAGTTGTTATTGCCTCTTCCTGGCTTGCGAATATTTGTAAAAAGGACTTAAAGAAATTTGGAGATTTCCTATAAAAGAAAGAATTATTTACTTGCTTCATTCCATTGAATTACAATCATGTTTATAAAAGTCCACGATTTAATGTGTTATTGATATCACATTATTGGACCTTTAGTAAGTGTCGAAGTTGCCATCTCTTCTCTACTTCTTCGAGATTAGGCGGGATACTTACTGAGTACACGTTGTTTTTTTGTACTCATACTACACTTCTGTGCATTTTTGTTGCACAGGCACATGCGCCACTAATGGCTTAGCAGGCGTAGCAGCATGGTTGACACGGGAGACTAGGTGAGCTGTATTTCCTCGAGGCGACCCGCAGCTAGTATAGTCTCTCTCAGGATTCTATTTATTTTCTGTCCAATTGTATTCCGGATAGCTGTTGTACTTTATTCGATTTTTCTTAGAAATTACTCATGCACTGGTGACACCGGGTTCTGGGATGGTTATGGAGTATTTTGTATTAATTGCTTATTATTTAATTTGACTTGAAGCAATTATCTTCTTAAATTGGTAAATTTGAAGAAAAGTCATAGTTGTCAAGAGTATTAAACTGAGAATTTAATTAAGTATTTTGGGTTGGCTTGCCTGACAGTGGTGTCCGGCGCCATCATGACCTTTAGTGGAATTTGGGTCATGACAACATGGTGTCAGTCACTAGGTTCCCGTAGGTCTCACGAGTCATGAGCAAGTCTAGTAGAGTCTCGCGGATCGGTACAGAGACGTCTGTACTTATCCTCGGGAGGCTGCAGGACTGTTAGGAGGACTTCCCTTCTTGATTCCTCATCGTGCGGTTTGATCCCTGGAGGCTACGCCTTTAATTCCTTCCTATTCAATCTTATGCGACGCGAACCGCTTGCTGTAAATCGAGAATTGAAGAATTGTAATGGTACTACCGATGTGGTGCGGGATATTTTTCCATGTATAGTTGTCTGAGCTATTATCGTCGCCTTGTGAAAGGATATTCTGTCGTTTCAGCTCAGTAGCGGTACTTGTGAGAGCTCTGAGGCTAGGCACAAGCTTCCATGATGCTATAAACTATTGTTCTGTGGTACTGATATGATGGTAGGACGTTGCCTACGTGTTAGGGCAGTGAATGACTTGAAGGGAGATTTACTCAGTGCATAATTTGGAGAATTCGGTATTTTATCCGCGGCAAGGGAAAGGCAATCAGACTAAGAATGGTCAGATGTGGCTGGTGGAGTAACGAGACTTGGTATTTGCGAGCGTGGTGGAGTCTTCTTCTATGATGAGGTGTCGTTGTCCTAATTGAACGTACTAAGTACGCCGGTATTATGATCTTCTACAATTCGCCTTTGGGGCAAGATATTGCGAAATAATATTGGAGATACAACTGTCAGATATCGCAGGGTGCGGTGGTTTAGGACTGAATCAGTGTTTCTAATGTTGACGGCTCGAGAAAGATGATCTCCGAAAAGTTCTAAAGTTAGTAGCGATTTGTGGGTTCAAGTGCTACGAAGATAGATTTTATTTAAGGCAGCAACTGAGCAGCAACGGACGAGGAAGGACATGTGGGGAGTGTCAGGCGGTAGGTAAAATTTCTAGAAGCCAGGTATAAGAAGCAAAGGTCGAGTAGTCGACTAAAGAGGTGAGTTTCGCCAAAGTGGGAGAGTTTGGGGTGACTTGGGAGTTTTGGTGATTGGTGATTTGGGCCTACGGATTTATTTGAATGTATGGGCCATTATGCGACTGGAGATTCAATATAACGGAAAGGAGCTGTATGACATGGAGGATACAACCTAACTTTGAGTTGAAGGGATGTTGCCACGCAACTAATTGATGTCCACGAAGGGTGAATGGACTTGTACCTCTAGAGAGTGAGCTTGGACTCAGGAGGGTCCATTAATGTCATGGTGATTGCACCCTGTCGACGCCCCCTTTTTCTCGCGAAATCGGGTTTACGACATTTGGGAAGACGGCTCTATTCCCGTTTGGGAATTGGGTTTTTGGATTTGAAGAGTCGCCACCTAATGATTAAGTGCATTAGGACACTAAGGGTTTTACACATAAGGGTTGCAAATAGATACATGACAAGTATGTGGGATCAAGGTCTAGATGATCTACAATTTGTTTATAGGGGGGACTAAACGCAGAAAATTAATCAATACATTGAATAAACAAAGAAGAAAAATTTGGAAGAAAAGGAATAATGCAGTAAAATTAAGGAGGAGTTTTGAGTAGTTGAAAAGACATGATTTTATTGATATTAAACAAAGTTGTATAAGGAAAGGGGTCCTAGGTTTTTAAATCATATGGATCATCCACACAACACCGGTAATCAATCGTACGCGTAGTGTTATCGTGTGATTATCATCTCCATGTCTACTCTTCCCACCCCGTTAAGGTATTAAGCGCGAAACAGTCTCGTTTACTTATTGCATGCTATTACCCGTCCCACCTATCAGTCCTGGAGGCTTTTAGGACTACTAATCCTAAAGGGAGGAAGTTGGCTTTTCAGAGGTTTAAAAAGGTTAAAATACTAAGGCGTCAAGCAAAACACATGAAAGCAGTTATGGGAGCACAAAACAATTAAGGCTCAAATAAACCTCCTTTAATCACAGAAAATCATGTAGTTTAGCATGTCTTACATGTACTGATTAGGTCGAAATTATGCTTAACATTAGGCAGGCTGGTTCATTACATATTTTCAGGCAAGAAGTTCGCATTAGGCTCGCCTGGCTGCAACTTATCGAAGACCAGCGCAATTAATTAACTACATACTTGTTTGCCTACGTGATTGCCTATAGGCATGGCATCTACTGATTTCAGGAATAAAGAAACAAACTGATTAAGAAAGTTGCCAGTTTTAACAGAATGGTGCGAGTTCTGTAATTAGTGCTAATCTTAAAACGAGTGATTCGGATTTGATTGATAGTTCCTATAGGCATGCTTTCTAGCGTCGTTAATTTAAACACTTTTTACAGGCGTAGCAAGAGCGCATAAATCCTATAGGCATGGTATCTGAATACTGTTAGTTTTTAATCCTATAAATAGGTTTGCCTAGTGACCAATGCATGCGTAGAGTCTGGATTTCTGGTTACTTATAGGTGTGGTATCCATATAGAGATGCAAAATTCCTATAGACATGGTATCTATATGGATTCATAAACCTATAGACATGGTATCTATATGTGCAGAAGTGCAGAAACCCTATGGACATGATATCTATGTGGAGAAGTGCAGAAACCTTACAGACATGATATCTATGTGGATGCATAAACCTATAGACATGGTATCTACATGTGATATGCAAATGTGCAAAGCTGTAAGCAAGATACATGAGCACAGAAGTGTGGTAATTCCCTATGAGCATGATATCTACCCCTTTGCATGCATGGTTACCCTTCCCTTTTCACTAATGACCCCAGAGGTTATTACAAAATTTTATTACAGACCAAGATGAATTGAAAACGGGAAATAAAATTACAATCAGAACTCTTAAGCTGCATCCAAGGAGCCTAATTCAAACCCAAGGTCTAACAATATGATATGAGCCAACTGCCAGGATCAGGTTCCAAAGCCTTTCTCTTATCCGGGATGTGTCAAAGTTCCAAGGAGTTTCAAGAACTCCAGGCAATGCTCACACCCAGATATCATTACAGAACTAAATTAAAGTGCAGTGTGGAAGGGCCAGCCCTCCAATGTCCAAGTTCAGAGGGAGCTCAAGGTCCCAAGGCAAGGCTCATTGGAGGGGGGCAGAACTTAGAGTCTAGGAACAAGTGTAAGTGCAATAGAGGGATATAAGGGATGCCAAGGCAGGCTGGTGGTCATGCCCAGCAACATAAAATGCTGGCACACCCCTGACCAGCCCACTAGCCAAACATTGGAGAGTCCAGGACCTATTGAAGGTCAAACCATGGCCTGGGCAGTAATTGGGATACTGTCAGGCCAAGGTTTCAACTCAACACATAAAGGGGGTTAGGGGTAGGGATTCATATGAAAGCAGAAGCAAAGAAAGAAAAATACTCAGCATAAGCTACGAAGCATGAACACCAAACCACACAGAAGAATGAAACTATAGAATAAACATATAGGGATGGGGCAAAAGTTTAAATGAAAGGGCATACCAGTTTTCAGAAACAAGCAAGTAGGGAGAAGCAGTAGACTCAGCGAAGCCAAGTTGCAATCAAGAAGCAAGAGTGTAAGCTTTTAGAAGAGAGTTGTGATGATTAAAAATCGTGTGTGTGTTTAAAAATTGTGTCATGTATTTATAATGCAGAAGAGAAGCAGAAATAGGTAAGAAAATAGTTTGAAAATCAATCACACAAGGTTTCCCTTTAATTAAGGGATTCTGATTTCAAACGGGCAAGGTAAATAAGGAAAGGAGTTAATTAAACACTTTTCAAAGTAATGCAAGAAGGGTAAATACATAATAGTTATTTAAGGAAAGGCTTTTGACAGTACACGGTCATGCAAATTAAGGAAAGGAAATCAGTTGACAGCCAAGCAATCAAGGGTCGAAAATTTTATGTGAATGAACCAAGTTAGAAAAAGGTGAAGGGAGGCTTCACTTAAGAAGAATCAGTAGCAATCAATTAACCCCAAAAAAAGGATTCTGATTCGAACACAAATTGGAAAACCTTTTGAAGAAAGATTTTAACACATATAAAAGGGATTGTCATGCTTATCAGAAGAGTTCATACACAAAAGGATTCAAACTTATTATATGGATCCAAAGTGAATTTGAGAGAGTCCAGGGCTCGAATGGAACCCTAGTCCAAACATACAAGACCACACTCGTCAAAAAACCCCAAATCCTAGGGTTTTCGACTTGAACCAAATGCAAAGAAGAGAAACAAGCAGATACAGTAGAAAGTTTAATGTAAAATAGAGTAAGGGAATTAATTTGAAACACAATGAGAGTAGAAGAGACAGTAGAGGCAAATACGCTTAAGCAGGCATAGTAGGAACACTTAATGAACATGGTTGAAAAATGCAGTAGACGAATCATATCAAGTCATAGTGGAAGGCAAGTAGCAGAACATAGCATGTGAGACATAGCATAGAAACATGGCATATAAACATAGCATGTGAAAACATAGTAGAGAGAAGAACAAAATACAGAAAACATGGTAGAAGAACATGTATATATGAAAACACATAAGAATATAAAACACACATAAGAAAGGAAGAAGAAAAGTCGGAAAACACTGAAGCATTTTCGGAAAGCCCTAAACCAGAAAAGAGGCGACTTTGAAAGTAAGATTTTAAAAAGGAAAATTGGGGAAACCACTTGAAACCTCAAGATAAAGCATGAATACACACAGATCTGGAGATAACCGGAGAAGAACCTCGATAGTTAGGGTTTTCAGATGAACCCTAGAATGAGAAAGGCTTCGAAAACGTCCGATCTAAGTTGGATGAGACTGGAAACAGGCTCAGGAGGCTAAGATGTGCCGGAGCCAGGCCGGAGATGGTCGGAAACCTCAAGTCGGCGGAGGTCTGGGTGGAGACCTTTGAGGTCTAGCCTCGAACCTTCGAGTACCAAGCACATAGGAGCGATAGGAGGTGAGCATAGATCATCCATGGCCTGAGAGGCCATGGGTTTTGGTTAGTTAGAGGTCGAAAATGGGGGGAAGGTGATTAGGGTTTCAAGAACACTCGAGAGAGTTTGGAGGGGGAGGGTGTTCAGGGGCGGATACTGAAATGAAAATGAGGGAATTAGGTTTAGTCATTAGGTTTAATTAAGGAAGGGCGAATTGAGGCCGTTGATCTCAAAGATCAACGGTTCAGATCAAAGGGGGCTTGGGTCGGGCTGGTTTAAACGGGTTATTGGGCCATTTGGGTATAATTAAAAATCTGATGGGGATGGGGCTAAATTGGCTATAATTGAAATAATAAGGGCTGTTTGTTAAATAGCCAATTTTCCCCTTTTATTATTTTATAAAAATAGTAAGAAATGATTTAAAAATAAATTACATGTACCGAACTAATTAATAACATATAAATATTAATGTAAAAATACTAAAAGTGATTTTATGATTATAAAATGCTGTTAATTGTAAAATAGGCCATAATTGCAATTGTATGCAATTTAGCTAAAAAAATTACCAAACAAATGTATAAAAATACGCAAAAATTACTTTAATTATATCTTAGTGTAAATATGAGAATGAACTAAATTATTCACCAAAAATGCTAGTTTAGGAATAATTATTGAATTTTGTACTATTAAAATAGACAACAAATTGGTTTTAAGATCTTTAAAAAATAAGGAAAAAATACCAAAACTCTTGGGCATGCTTATATATGCATGTACATACATATAAATACATAGGGAAAAATTGGGTATCAACAGCTGCCCCTCTTTACCTGGGAAGGATGAAAGAGTTGTCGGGTAAAGATATGATGACCAATTTTGACCGAGAGAGACGACTTACAAAGGTTTTGACCGAGCTCTGGTTTTTGAGCTGCCTACATATCCCTGGTCTTAATGGAATCAGGTCATATGTAGTTAAGGATACATCGACGGAGCATGCTGATGGAGGTTTTTGAAAAGGACGGACGCAATATTTGGGTTGGGAAGGATGGTCAGGGACTGATGGGCTGCGAGAACCGGAGCGAGATCGCTCCTGCAGCAATGGCTGTGGCCAGCTGACGTACCTGCAATTGAGTAATACAAGCATATCGTGCGGAATTTAAACATGATGCAAGTTCCCATTGGACCATGAATGTTGTCTTTGGACGGTTAAGATAACGTCCTCAGACCATGATGTCCTGGGCCATGAAGCGCATAATAAAGGTTTCACAGGCTATGAAATGATGTTCTTGGGGTATGATGATGGTGCCTCCGAACCATGATGCCTTTGAATAATGATGTGCAGAATATAAAGCGGGGTCCTCTGGCCATGGCATGGCGTTCTCGGGCTATGAAAATGGTGCCTCCGAACAATGACGCCTTTGGACAATTTGGCGATATTTCAGCCCATGAAATGCAGGATTTGGCGATATTTCAGCCGATGTAAGGCATAAATATAAATGGCGATATTTCAGCCGACAAGGATTAAAATAAAGTTGGCGATATTTCAGCCGACAATGATTAAATATAAACTGGCGATCTTTCAGCCGATATAGAGATTTAAATGCAGTTGGCGATATTTCAGCCGATGAAAAGCATAAATGGCGGTATTTCAGTCGATGTAAAGATTTAAATAGAGTTGGCGATCTTTCAGCCGATGCAAATAAGAGGGGGCGATATTTCATCCATGCAAGATGGAGGTAGTGCTTAACCTCGGAAGGCAGAAAGGTAGCCTTATGCAATGCAAGGGAATGCAGGATGGAGACAGTGCTTAGTCTCGGAAGGCAGAAAGGTAGCCTTATGCAATGCAAGGGAATGCAGGATGGAGGTAGTGCTTAACCTCGGAAGGCAGAAAGGTAGCCTTATGCAATGCAAGGAGATGCAGGATGGAGACAATGCTTATTCTCGGAAGGCAGAAAGGTAGCCTTATGCAATGCAAGGAGATGCAGGATGGAGACAGTGCTTAGTCTCGGAAGGCAGAAAGGTAGCCTTATGCAATGCAAGGAGATGCAGGATGGAGATAGTGCTTAGTCTCGGAAGGCAGAAAGGTAGCCTTATGCAGTGTGCGAAAATAGAGGTGAAGAGTGACAAAATTTCTTCGCTGAGAGACGATAGCTGCTAGTTGATTGTCACTGTGGCTGCTGGGGATGTTGCGTGCGAGTAGCACTTGAAAATAGGTGATGATTCTGGGAGTTGTATTCCTGAAAAGTATGAGTTTGTAACCGTATCCGATGATTCTATGTCTCGGGGTACCTGCATTCAAAGAAAAATTGTGAGTTTTGTCAAGGGGGAAGGTTAGTTCGTCTTCCCGCAGACTGTGCTCGTCCTACTCGGCTCTTGCTTTCATTGGGGTAGCGTTGCTGACAAAGCTGTTCTGATAGTATTCATGCATGATATAGCAAACTAATAAAATATGATATAAATACATAATAGATAAAGCGATCTTAGATGAACCGACGACTGTGACACGGTTCAAGATATTGCAACCTCTTTTGCTCCGAAATTTTGAGGGTCCTCCTCCAAATTCTGCCCCAGTTTACTGGGCCGGTGCCTCTGACGGCTGCGCGCGGTGGATGGTGAAAGTCAACTTCGGAATTTTGAGGGTCCTCCTCAAAATTCTGCCCTAGTTTCCAATATCGGGGAAAAATGGAAATTTTATTGAATTGTGACCGAACCCATAGGGCTGCCTACGTATCCCCTCTTAAACGGGAATCAGGTCAGGCATAGTTCAAATTACATCATAAAGGAATCAATAGTATTTACACATAGTATCGTTTCACTGCATCTGAATTGATCGGCTTCGGCCAAACTTCTCCGTCCATCTCTGCAAGTATTAGGGCTCCTCCGGTTAGAACCCGGTGAACCCTGTACGGACCTTGCCAGTTGGGAAAAAATTTTCCTTTGGCTTCGTCTTGGTGCGGAAAAATCTTCTTCAGTACTAACTGCCCTGGCGGGAACTGTCTCGGCCTGACTCTTTTGTTGAAAGCTCTGGTCATTCTATTCTGATAAAGCTGACCGTGGCAAACTGCATTTAGTCTTTTTCCATCTATAAGGGCTAATTGCTCGTAACGACTTTTTACCCATTCTGCATCTTCAAGTTCTTCTTCCTGCATAATTCTCAGGGAGGGAATCTCTACCTCGGCTGGGATGACTGCCTCGGTACCGTAATCCAACATATAGGGTATCGCCCCAGCTGATGTGCGGACTGTGGTACGGTATCCCAGTAGAGCGAATGATAACTTCTCATGCCATTGCTTGTGTTTTCTATCATTTTCCTCAGTATCTTCTTAATGTTCTTATTGGCCGCTTCTACGGCTCCATTCATCTGAGGTCTGTAAGCTGTAGAATTCTTGTGCTTGATCTTGAAGGTCTCATACATTGCTTTGATCAGATCACTGTTGAGATTGGAACCATTGTCAGTGATAATTGACTCTGGGACGCCGAACCGACAAATGATACGGTCGCGAACGAAGTCTGTCACAACCTTCTTGGTTACCGCCTTATATGATGCTGCTTTAACCCATTTGGTGAAATAGTCAATCGTCACTGTGAGCACGTGATTTTTGCCCTAAGCAATAATTCCCAAAATGTCAAACAAAACAATTTTTTCTAGTATTTTATAAATTTCTGTGAATTTTGTGGCATGCTTTGGTAACTGTTGCATTTTTATTTGTGCATTTTAATCCATATGAAAATACCAAAAATATGCATTGGCATTTAGGGATTTAGTTTCACAGTTTTAGTAATTAGTTTTAGAATAAAATGTAAAGAAAATTGCAAGAAAATAGTTTCTTTGCATTGTTAATTATTACATTTATCTTTAAATAGAGTTTTAAATAATAATTTTAGGAGTTAAATAGCTTAATTAGGTCTTTTGCTTTGTTTTAGCATTTTATAAAATCAGAAAAATAAATAATACAAAATACAGAAAAAAGAAAAAAAAAGAAATTAAAACTGGTCTCAAGTAGAGACCAAATTTGGGCCAAAAAATTAGTTAGCCCAAACACCCCACCCCAACCTAGCCCAAACGCCCCTACCCGGTCCAGTCCTCCCCCATAACAAAACGACATCGTTTTGACATCGTTTAATCACGACCATCCATCTCCCCAGATCCGGCGGCCACAATTGACTCTCAAAATGTAATAAAACTGTAATAATTTTCATACAAAACTCAACGACAATCCCCATCCTCCTCGTACAAACCTTAACCCCGCCTGCCTCCGCCGTCTTCCACCCTCCTCCGCCCTAGCCCCACCGCCCCTCCGCCGTCCGCCGCTGGCCCGAAATCGTCGCCGCCGCCGGCGATGCTCCAATGACCACCAAAAATGCACCATTGACTCCCCTCGTCTTCCCCTGTCCAACCATGCCCTCAGCTCCCCTCGAATCGTAGCCAGTCTCCTCAAATATTCCATCAAAGTTTCCGGCCAAGTCGCAAACTCACCCAAACTGGCCCAAATTCGTACCAAATGTCCCTCATCCTTCCCCCATCATTAATCCCTAACCAAAACCTTTCGAATCTTGCCAGAGCTCTCGAATTTCAGATCTTAGAACCGGTAGAACCCTAGCTCAGAAAATTTTAGGGATTTTGGACCGTGATTTCCCTAATCATGTGTATTCTTTTGAAAACACACGATTAGGGATGTTACGCGTCAAGAATCCCGGAGGATTCAAACAAATGGCCGGTCAGAGTTCACCCCATAGTCAGTCGAGTGCTCAGACTAAGTAAGTTTTCCTTGTTCTTCTTCGTTAGTCTTTTCATCTTGACTGATATTTCCTCTTGATCAATCAATTTAGGGCATGAGTTTATTTCTCCTCATTTTTTCGGTTGAACCAGTGTTCAACTAGGTTAGCCTGTTTCTGATTTGTTAATCTTCATTGTCTTTTAATCAATAGTAAGAATTGGGTCGTTTGTCAATTTAGCTGTGACTGAGTTCTTTAGAATTAGGATTGATCATGTTTAGGATTTAGTTTAAGTTTTGAGTCGCTTAAATCTTCTCCAGGCCTCATGAATGTTTAAGTTTGTTCTATTAGTTGTGTGTGTCGAATCTGTTTGCTTACAGTTTTGATCAATACTATTTGAGCACTGTTTTACTTTGACTTGTTATTAGTAGTTGTTAATCCAAAAATCAGTAATTATTTGAATTTAGGATTTGCGATTGGATTGGTGGCTGGTTAATTTGCAGAAATAGTTGTTTGGACCAGGGTCAGTTAGAAAGTTTAGTGTAGTTAATGTAGGCTAGTAATTTCAGGAGGTTCAAAGGGTAGTTTAGGCATAGGAAAAGGGTACTTTCATCAGATTTGGTAATTTTTGAAGAGGGGTAAGGATAGAATAGGGATTGTAATAGGCATAGAACTTTCTAGGAGGGACTATAGTGTAGGTTCTAATAAACTTAAGTTAGTTGCTTGTGTAACAAGTCAGAAATAATGGGGTAAACACTGAAATTAGAATAGGGACTAAGGGGGTAAAGGGAAAAATCTGAAATTGGATTAAGTTCACCTATAAATAGGCATTCATTTGCCTTGAGTGAAAAAAGAAAAGAGTTTTTCTGAATAGCCATCTCGACCCCCCCCCCTCAAAACCCTCTGATCATCCTCAAGTTTCAGAAAACAACAGAAAAGTAAAAATTACTATTCCATTAATCTCTCCTAACCTCATTCTCAAATTTCAGTCATTAATCCCATTTCCTAGCTCGTTAAGGATAAGAAGTAACCTGAACTCATCTGTGTATGCTCACTTTGGATATTCACAAGCTGTTCGAATCATGTGTGCATGAGATTTACTTAGTCCAGGTTGATTTGTTGTTTGTTTACTCGGGATGTCAGTCCTGGGTTCATTTTTAGTTGTTTGGTGCTGTTTGGGTTAATCTGTGAACTCTATTGGCTCTCTAATTTATTCTGAGTTGTTGGGTCTATGCTGGACTGTTGTTGAGATTTTAAACTGGTTTTCTGAGCTGCTGCTGAAGTTGTTACTGCTGCTAATCTCTCAATTAAATTTTGGGAAGTTCGGAGTTGACTTGGAAAGGAAATTCTCATTTTGGAAGCTTTAAATTGAGAGAATTGACTAGGATTGGATTTCAGAGTAAACTACCTCGAAATCGGGATCTGAAGGTTCCAACAGGTTCGTATGATGATTTTGGACTTCTGCGTATCCCCGGTTCAGGTTTTGGGAGACCCGAGAGCATTTTGGCGCCTATTGTGGAAGTTAGCAGTTTGGAAGAAATTTCATAAGTTTGGGTTGAAGTGCATTTTATTGTTATCGATATCCGTTTGGGATTCCGAGTCTGGGAGTAGCTCCGTATGGTAATTCTGGAGTTGGGAGCGCGATCGGAAGTGAATTTGGATGTCCGTGGAGCATTTTGGAGCCATTTGGCTAAGGATAGAAATTTGAAGGTTTTTGAGAGGTTCGACCGGAGGTGGACTTTTGATATCGGGGTCATAATCTGATTCCGAAAGTTGGAGTAGGTCCGTAATGTCGAATATGACTTGTGTGCAAAATTTGAAGTCAATCGGAGGTGATTTGATAGGTTTACACATCGAAAGTAGAAGTTTGAAATTATAAAGTTCATAAGGCTTGGATTGGTGGTCGATTCGTGGTTTTAGCGTTGTTTGACATGATTTGAGGCCTCGAGCAAGTCCGTAATGTGTTTTGGGACTGGTTGGTATGGTTGGTTGGGGTCCCTGGGGCCTCGGGTGGATTCCGGGTGGTTAGCAGATCGAATTGGATTTTTGGAAAAGGCTGAAGTTGCTGGTTGCTGGTATAACCGCACCTGCGAGACTAGGGCCGCAGGTGCGGAGCCGCAGAAGCAGCCAGAAGATCCGCAGATGCGGTTTTGGGCTGGGAGTTAAGGAACCGCAGATGCTGTCATGTAGCCGCAGAAGCGGGACTGCACCTGCGGTAGTCGAGTCGCAAAAGCAAAAATTGGCGGCTAGGCTGGGACCGCAGATGCGGTCATTTTGCCGCAGATGCAGGACCGCACCTGTGGTGGATGAGGCACAGAAGCGGAAAAGGGGAGCCTGGAGGAAACTGCAGAAGCGGTGGATGGGCTCGCACCTGCGGAACCGCAGAAGCGGTCAAGGGACCGCAGGTGCAGAAAGTGCTGGAGGCAGAGATGTGTTTTAAAAATCGGGATTTGGCCATTTTCTCTTATATTTTCTTGGCTCGGGCGATTTTTGGGAGAGCTTCAAGTGGGCTTTTTATCATCAATGATAAGGTAAGCTAATCCATCCATCTTGAGTTAAATACATCGATTATGTATGGATTTTAGCATGTAAATTGGTAGAAATTTGGGGTTTTGGTAGAAAGACCTAGAAATTTATATCCTTGGAATTTGACCGCAATTTTGGGTATGGAATTTAGAGAAAATTATATATTTGAGTTCGTGAGGCTATAGGTAAACTTATTCTTCAAAAATTTTGGAAATCCGGGCACGTGGGCCTGAGGGCATTTTTGTCAACTTTCTGATCGGGGTTAGGAATTGTTATAAATTGGATTAATATGAGTAGTTATCATATATTAATTGATTTGCATAATTATTGGCTAGTTTTGGAGCGTTGTGCATCAATTTGAGTTTTCGGAAGGGCGTGGAAGGCCGGTTATGGATCTTCGGAGCGAGGTGAGTCTCCTTTCTAACCTTGTAAGAGGGAATTGTACCCATAGGTGAGTTAATTGGTTATGTGCTCCTATTTGTGGGGGCTACGTACGTACGAGGTGACGAGAGTCCATGCGTAGCTACTATTATGTTTAAGTCCGGGTAGTCTAGGACCCAAAAGCATGTTATTCTTGGAATATTTATAATCTTATTGACAGTTTAAATTGTTTAAATCACGTTGAGTTAGTAAATGAATTTCTGAAAAGATTTACCTTCATCTTCTTGAATTGTTAAAAGAAAATTTGTTTTTCCTTGGATAAATTTCTCCCTGATGAGTTCTTAACATGTTGCCAAATTGAATATTATAAAGACATGTATATTTTATATAGGACATAGGGTATATCAAAATGCCAGATACTAAGTCCAACATCAAACAAAAAATTAAAGCAACATCCACATAGTATATGTGTAAAAGAAGTTAAAGTTCCCATCTTTAGATCCTTATAATATCCACATAATTAAGAAAAAAGGAAAGTATGAATGCAATTGATCTGGCACTTAAGTTTCTTTTCATAAAAAAATCTGCATTTTATTCATAATTAGAATTCTTAAAAGCCAATTGGGAAATTAAGTTTCCATGCAAGAAACCTGGCACTTAATTTATTAGTACCTTTTATCATGACAGGGATAACTTTATGTCACGACCCAAACCCCGGTCGTAATGGCGCCCAACACATTACTAGGGAAGCCCGACCATTTACACAACCTTAGCCAAATAATCTATATAAATAAATAAATGTTCACTGCTAAAATACCAAATTAAATGCGAAATTTTTGTAATAATCTCTAACATTCGAAAATCCCAAAATAAAAAAAACAAAGTACTAATCAGCCCACAGAATCTGGTATCACGAACATGAGCCTCTAGAAACAGATTATTCACCTATTACAAGTCCGACTAAGAAAAATATACGAATAAAATAATAAAAGATAGAAGGGAGAGATCAAGGCTGCGAACGCCATGCAGCTACCTCGATACTCCCGGATATTTACTGCTCCGCTAAACAAGTCCTCACTCACCCTGTGGTGTACCTGAATCTGCACAAAAGGTGCAGGGAGTATTGTAAGTACTTCCAACCCAGAAAGTAATAAATATAAATAAAGTCTGAGGATAAAAAATCCTAAATAAACACAAAGTGAAACTATAAATACAACAACATGGACCAATAGCATAATACAGTAAACATTAAAAACAGTTATAATAAAGTCACACCAGAATGAGAATAAATAACAATTAAATATGCAATGCAACACATAAACCGGTACCTCTAGTACCCCGCTGCGGCCGTGCAGCCCGCTCCATTTATTTAACGTCGACGGCGTTCACTGGGGGTGTGCAGACTCCGGGAGGGGCCCCTTACGGCCCAAACGCAATAATAAGCCATCTCGTGGCATCAAACAGGCCCTTGGCCTCATATCAATATCATTATAACACTGCTGCGGCGTGCAGCCCGATCCCATACTCAGTCCAAAANCCTGGAGAACAGAGGCATACATTTCAAGTTTCAGCAGTCAGGAGCCCGCCTGGAGAACAGAGGCATACATTTCAAGTTTCAGCAGTCAGGAGCCCGCCTGGAGAACAGAGTCAGGAGCCCGCCTGTATATTAAAGGAATACATTCAAGTTTTGAAGTCAGGAGCCCGCCTGTATAGCAGAGGAATACATTTCAAGTTTGAAGTCAGGAGCCCGCCTGTTAGCAGAGGAATACATTCAAGTTTTGAAGTCAGGAGCCCGCCTGTATAGCAGAGGAATACATTTCAAGTTTTGAAGTCAGGAGCTCGCTTGGATAGCAGAGGAATACATTTCAGTTTTAAAGTCAGGAGCGCGCCTGGATTGCAGAGGAATATTTTCAAGTTCAGCAATCAGGAGCTCGCTTGGAGGACATGGGAATACTTTCAAGTTCAGCAATCAGGAGCCCACTTGGAGAGCATGGGAATACAGTTCAAGTTGAAGTCAGGCATCACTTGGAAAAAAAGAAAACACTTCAGAATGCAATTCAAGNAATACATTTCAAGTTTTGAAGTCAAGAGCCCGCTTGGAGAGCATGGGAATACAGTTCAAGTTGAAGTCAGGCATCACCTGGAAAAAGGGAAAACACTTCAGAATGCAATTCAAGTCAGCAACAAAAGAGGCTTGCGGAAAGAATGCGAGTCAACAGTCCGAGATGATCAGCGGAAGTTAGTCACAATCCAAAATAATAAAAGAAGAGGAGAAACAAAAAGAAGGCAAAAATGAATCCAAATGGAGAATTAGAGAAAGATGTGAATTGCTTAAGACGTGATTGGAGTCACAAGCATGGTGTGGTGTCCGGGTTTGGTTCGAAAAGCTGAGGAAGAATGAATTAGCACCTGCAACTAGCTAGCGTCAAGGTTCAGATTCAAAGTCTGCATGAAGAACCATTCATGACTCAAGATCAAGCTTCAGAAGACTTATAGATAGGAATCTTGTAACTCGTAGTTGACAGGCTTAACTAGTCTTTTTCATGTTTTGAGTTTTGAGGTAATAACAGGATCGCGGACCGGAACCTCGGCAGAACGGCACCTCGACCGGCTCTCCACCTCGGCATACTCCATCACCTCACTCACCTCTGAACTACACGTGGCCTGATTCCTTTATAGCCAAGGATATGTAGGCGGCTCAGATACCAGGGCTCGGTCACATTCCCCTTTCTCAGTGTTAGTCTCTCCCAAATAAGGGTCGGGTCAAAAAACCTGTCTAGTCGTTCTTTGTCCGAAAACTCTTCGTGTTTCCAGTCAAAGAGGGGCAGATGTAGACATGTGATTTTTGACCCTCCCCGAAATTTCACCCATTTTAGCATGCAAATATTTAGTTTAGGCCTAATATCGCCATTTAAGCTAATTTTGACTCTTTTACTTTTTTTTTTTCGTCACAAAAATAAAAATTACAAAAAAAAAATAAATAAATAAAAAATATTTTAGTTTATGTATCTTTGGTAAATTTCAATAAAAAAAATATATAAAAATAGTACCTTATCTTTATTATTATTTTTTTTATAATCTTGAAAACACAAAAAAATAGTTTTATGTTTTATAGTTTAGTTCAATTAATTAAAATTAGTTTTATGTTTTTATATTATAATTATACATAATTTTAGAAGGAGGAATTAGTTTTAGGTTGGTTTATCCCGTCTTTATAAATCTTGTAGACCATTTCTTTTTTAGTCTTTGGCCCAATTCCCTAGCCCATAATCCCTAGGCTCATACCCTTAACCTAATCCCTACCCCTATATATAGTATCTAACACCTAAAATAAAAGGAGACCCTATACATACACAAAAGTAACACCTGAAAAAGTCTGAGCTAGCGCCGCAATACACAAACCCCACCCTCCTGAAGATCATCGTCTTCCATACCACCCCAAACGACCCCTCGTTCCATCTTCTTCTTCATTCCAACAACTGCTTCCAGCAGCCTAACGCCGGACACACGCACCAACAGGTCGTCGTTCTTCCACCCTAACCCGCCGGAACGACCTCCATCTCCACCCAAAACAGACCTCAAGACCAAGCCTTCGACGTTAAACACCATTTCTGGGTTAGAGCCAACACAGCCTATATTCAAACGTTGAGTACCAGTTTTAGGCTGCAGGCATTTGTCATAGTCCGAGTGTTCAGACTCCTCTAACACAGATAACATAAAGACTAGGATTAGATGCTTAACATAACGACTCGTATGCTTTCACGAAAGATAGAGGAGCGACTTCGGAGAGAGACATCTAACAACTCGACTAGAGCGGATCCCGAGACTTCACCCCTTCCTTGCGAGTTTTGAGGTTGCCGGCGAGGTTTATACGAGTTGCTGTGTGGGTTTCGATCGAGGTTCAGTCACCGGCGAGATTTTCGGCCACTGAATTTTGTTCGAAGTCGGTCTTGGTCTTTAAAGTTTCAAAGGGCGTTGACGTCCTAGGCTTTGACATAAAGGTACACTCTTACTCTTATTGTAATTCTACTGTTTTCTTTAATAACATAAATTGATAAATTTTATTATTAATATTTTAGTGCTTACATTTTGTGTTCTATGAAAGAATGTCCTCTACGTCACTTCTCTGTTAACCGGATGTGATTGTATTGTTGTTAAAGTTCTTTCCTTTTTAGGATTGTCTCTATGCTTTATTATAGGAGTAATATGGATCGTTGCAGTAATATCCTTTCTTATTTTCAATAACTTATTTCATTTGCAATCTTATGAGTGATGGTCTTTAATGTAATAGACAATAATAGCTGAATGTTACACTTCCCCACAACAAATTCCATACTATGAGAACCTCGCAACAATCTCAAATTGGTCTAGGAACTAATTAATTATGAACATCCGTGGTTTGTTTTAGTTGAATACTTTCTTTTGAAATAATTTGAGGCGTGCCGTGTCAAATAAAATCTCAAATGCATGTCCCTCATTTAATTAATTTTAATCCTTAGAAATCGAGGCGTGCCATTTAGTTGAATTTTCCATGGCCCTCGCAAAGTTGCACACGCGTAATTGCTTTTGGCGCGTTAGTTTAATAATATTACCTTCCTAAGCTCGGGTGCACATTTATGTGACCCAAATCCAAATTCCAACGAAGTTAAAATATATCAAAAATCACGGGTGCATTTCTGTGACGTGGTTCGAGACATGCTTTAACGACGTTGCAATTCTATTTAAAATTTGAATAAAAGCGGTTAAACAGTTAAAATTTGCACATAGGTTCGTAATTGTTTAAAATCAGATAATTTAAGCCAATATGACAGTTGAGCGACCGTGCTAGAACCACGGAACTCGGGAACGCCTAACACCTTCTCCCGGGTTAACAGAATTCCTTACTCGGATTTCTGGTTCGCGGACTGTTATACAGAGTCATTCTTTTCCTCGGTTCGGGATTCAACCGGTGACTTAGGACACCATTAATCTCCTATGTGGCGACTCTGAATATTAATAATAAATCCCGTTCCGACTGTCCTTTAATTGAAAAAACTCCTTTACACCCTCACAGGTGTAGAAAAAGGAGGTGTGACAGCTCTGGCGACTCTGCTGGGGACCAAGAACCCAGAACTTTGGTTCAGGGTTCAGAATTCGAGCTTAGATATATTGTTGTATTTGGCTTTATCTGATTTTCCTACATGTTTCATGCTAAATGTGCAAATGTTGCTTTTTACCGTTTTGATATTATCTGGATTGTATATAAACTGTGGCAAAACCCTTCTCTTCTCACCTCCGGGGATGTGCTCACTGGTTGAGACTCCCTATTCTGTTAGTGTCAATACCTTGAAATAAGAAAGAGGCCGGACAAGTTACTAAGCCGGATGGCCTTTTGGTTCCCGGTACGTAGCCCCCTCCTCGACTCGAGTTGTCCGCTCGGGTACACAGTCTAGAACACATACCCAGGTTTTGAACCTAGAATAACTTGACTTCATGCCGGATCCCTAGTAGGAACGCTTATTTGCATCACGTGCATATGACCTAGGGGACTCAACACAGGGGTTGGGTTCGTCTAGGACAGGTGTACCCAGAATAATGGACCATCCTGATGCATCTTACTTGTGCATTTATCTGTTTTGGACTCGCATGCTGACCGGCTTTGAATATTTGAAAAAAAAAAGAGAAAATAGCAGTGTAGAGAGTTAATTTCCCATATTAGAAAACCCAATGTCCAAGTAGTGCCGAAATGCTGCCGAATTTTTGAAAATAAAAAAAAAAGAAGAAAAATGGAAAAGAAAAACAAAAAGAGTTTTATTTTCATATTAGTTTAATTTATTTGCCACTGAAAAGAAAATATAAAAAAGAATCTTGCTTTCAGAAATAGTGTATTTGCCAAAACGAAAAAGAGTCTTGTTATCAAAATAGTTAGATTTATCTGCCCGAACTACGCGGGTTTGATTCTCACCGGACGTGAGATACGTAGGCAACCCTCGTCGGGTCCAACCTCCCTTTTTACAAAACTAGCCAAAAATGCCAAATTTTTTAATTTCGTCATGAATAAGTTGGGTGCCGCCATTCTTGTTTAAACTAAGCCGAATGTCCCCAAAAGGGCGCCGGAAGGCTGTTTTTGCAAGAACAGCCACCCTGAGTCAGTTCAACGGTTAACAGACACAGCCTTAAAATCTTCTCCCCGAAGTGCTGAAAGGCCGTAACTGCAAAACCGGCCGTTTGTTTTAAAATTGGAAATTTGAACAAAAATAGTGTCATTTTTTTTTCCTTTTAGGTCAAAATAAGTGATTAAATCACCTTAATAAATGTGCAGGACGAGCACGATTCAAAATAAGGGGAACTTGCATACAGGCCCGCGGCGAGACCGAATGATGTCCCGCGGGCGCCAGGAGCTTTAATGTATTCATGATTGTCTTCTGAGTCTGTATTTCCTTTTCTACTGGAGTCTATAAAAGTCAGTCAGTTGATTAAGTCTGTATTTTTGTTTAAAGAAGAACAGGGAGGATGGAGTCTGTAGTTCTTTTCTGCATTAGAGTCTGTTAGTTGTTTAATCTGTCAGTTTTGAGTCTTTGTAATAGACGTATTTTCTATCAATAAAATTGAAAATCCCAAAAAATATTTTGCTTCTACTTTACATTTATTCTGCAAGAACTACGCTCGGTCTGATTCACGCGGGGTCATGATACGTAGGCAATCTCCATAGGATTCGACCATAACCAAAAGAAAAAAAAAACCGAGAAAAGAGAGGAAAAAACCACAAAAAGGCAAAAAAGAAAAAAAGAAGCGGAAAAAAACAAAAACTACAAAGAAAA